>NC_084800.1:16900000-17203030 GCF_963169125.1 Humulus lupulus | reverse complement strand
ATCTGATGGACACCAGGGAGAACATCTTCTCGGCCACAGAAAGGGCGGTTCACTACCGAAAGCCTGCCCTCGTGTTCAAAGGGGGGAGTAATCCGAGAGATACCAACAAACGGTGCGCTTACCACAAGGACGTGGGCCACACGACTGAAGAGTGCCGGCAGCTCAAGGATGAGATTGAGAATCTGATCAAGCTGGGGCATCTCCACCAGTGGGTCAGGATGCCCGTGGGAGTCCCGAGCCTGTCAGCAGGTCTCGGACAACCTGCGGTCCCGGGTGCCCCCAGAGCCTATCCGCCTCCGGGTGGATATGCACAGGGCCCGGCGGCGCAAACCCCTCAGGGGGTCCCCGTTGCGCAAACACCTGGCCCTGGAATGCCCTATCCATCCGGGACGGCACCCCCTCGCGTAGACGGACATGTGGCCACCATTTCGGACGGGCCTCACCTGGGAGGGCCATCCAGGAATGATCAGAAGCGCTACCTGAGCGAGCTCGACCACGATCAGGAGGTATGCGCTTTGGTCCAGGCCCTGGCTCAGCGCCCAAAACTGATGAACCTCCCCATCACCTTCACGGAGGATGACGCCCGCAACGTCCATTTCCCGCACCATGACCCGCTGGTCATTGACGCCCAGATCACCAACAAGTTGGTGTCCCGGGTGTTGGTGGACGACGGAAGCTCCGTCAACATCTTGTTCAAACCCGCTTTTGCCACGATTGGCCTGAGCGAAGCAAATCTGGCATCATGTCCAACCCAGATCTATGGCTTCAATGGAGACACGTTGCTCCCCATGGGAAAGATCCATTTGCCCGTAACATTGGGGAGCGAGTTGCAACACTCGTTTAAGTTCTGCACATTCTTAGTGGTGGATTACCCCACTGCTTACATTGTCATTTTCGGCCGGCCCATACTAGTCGAGTTCGGGGCGATCACCTCTATTTTTCATCTTTGCATGAAGCTCCCTTGCGACAATGGAGGGGTGGGGACAGTCCGGGGAGATCAGATGAGCGCCCGAAAGTGCTACCACGTGTCCGCCCAACCAATATACATGGTCCGGGAGGAACCCTTCGAGGTAGTCATCGGCCCGGTTCCTCCTCCCCCCGCCGGAAGAGTAATCTGGGTAGAGGATGAGCTGGACTCGAGGATAGGAGACGATCGCGTCCTGGAGCCCATGGACGAGATTGAGGAGGTGTGAATTAGTGACACCGATCCGACCAGGGTAATCCAAGTCGGGAAAAATCTGCCGGCAGAGGTCTGAGCCGCCATAATCACCCAAGTTAAGGAGAACCAAGATATTCTGGCCTGGTCTCACTCAGATATAATGGGGATCGATCGCAACATCATCTGCCATGCGTTGAACATCGACCCAAATGCGACCCCGATCCGTCAAAAACGAAGGCCCTTGGGAACGGAGAGGGCCGAGGCCCTCAGGCTAGAGGTAGAGAAGCTGTCATCAATCAACTTCATTCGCAAGGCTGTGTACCCCGTCTGGCTGGGCAACCCTGTTCTGGTGCTGAATCCGAACGGGACATGGAGGACGTGCATCAATTTCACAGATCTCCACAAGGCTTGCCCGAAGAATTGCTTCCCGCTTCCCCGGATCGACCTGTTGGTGGATGTGACATCTGGGTATGAGATCTTAAGCTTCATGGACGCTTACTCCGGCTACAATCAGATTTCCATGCATATAGCAGACTTGGAGCATACAAGCTTCCAAACCGATAAGGGAGTATACTGCTACATCGTCATGCCCTTCGGGCTGAAGAACGCCGGGGCCACCTATCAGAGGCTCGTCAACTGAATGTTCCGGGCCCAGCTGGGGCGAAACATGGAAGTCTACATCGACGATATGCTGGTCAAGTCCAAGACGTCCGGGAAACATTCGGACGACCTGGCCGAGGACTTCGCGGTCATTCGGAAATATGGGATGAAGTTGAATCCCAAGAAATGTACTTTCGGCGTGGCCTCCAAGAAGTTCCTGGGGTTCATAGTGAGCTTCTGGGGAATAGAAGCCAATCCAGATAAGATCAAGGCACTGATTGATATGCCCTCTCCCAGGAAGCATAAAGACGTGCAAAGTCTGACCGGGCGAATAGCCGCTCTGAGCCGTTTCGTCTCTAAGGCCACGGACAAGTGTATCCCGTTCTTCAATGTTCTTCGAGGAAGCCAATGATTCGAGTGGTCAGTCGAATGCGAAGAAGCTTTTCAAAAGCTGAAAGAGCACCTGGCCCGAGCACCGATCCTGGCAAAAACTGGTGGACGGGGGGCCTCTGGACCTCTATCTGGCAGTGACCAAGCACGTGATCAGCGCCACATTAGTACGGGAGGAGGAAAAGACCCAGCTCCCAATATACTACGTGAGTAAAAGATTATTGGGGGCTGAGTCTCGATATCCGTTAATCGAAAAACTGACTTTTTGCCTGCTGATGGCGTCCCGAAAACTACGGCCATACTTCCAGGCCCACGCCATAAAAATCTTGACCAACCACCCCTTGCGGCAAGTGTTGCAGAAGCCCAAGTTGTTAGGAAGACTCCTAAAGTGGTCCATGGAGCTAAGTCAGTTCGATATAGCCTACATTCCTAGGGCCTCCATCAAGGGGAAAGCCCTAGCCGACTTCATCGTGGAGTGTTCCAGGATCACCCAGGGGGACGATCCCGCGGCGCCCGTATGGAAGGTGTTCGTGGATGGGGCCTCGAATGAGAACGGGGCTAGGGTCATCCTGGTATCACCCCAAGGACACCAGTTGCAAAACACCCTGCATTTCCAGTTCAAGGCATCAACAACGAAGCCGAGGACGAGGCCATGCTGGCAGGGTTACGTATGGCCCGGGAAGTAGGGGCCACGAACCTGGAGATCTACAGCGATTCCCAGTTAGTTGTCAGGCAGGTCTCGGGGGAATATCAAACCGAAGGGGAGAGAATGGGGGCTTATGTGACTAAGACGAGAGAGATGCCGCAGGCGTTCAAGAAGCACTCCATCCGCCAGATCCCTAGAGAGCAAAATGTGTTTGCAGACACGCTAGCAAAGCTGGCCACCGATGTCAAAGCAGGGCAGTCTGTACTGGTCCCTGTTAACCATCTCCACATCCCAAGCATTCGAGTCTCCGCGATCAACACCATTGACCACTCCACATCTTAGATGAGACCCCTTATTCGTTATCTGACAACCGACGAGGTGCCAGCAGACAGGGCCGCAACCAGGAAGCTCTAATACCAGGTCCACAGATATGTCATGATGGATGGAAAACTCTATCACCGGGGGTTGTCCATGCCTTACCTCAGGTGCATGTACTAGACAGAACTGAGGGCCATCATGCACGAAGTGCCCGAAGGCTTCTGCGAAGACCATACAGCCAGACTCAGTCTATCCAAAAAGATCTTGCGCGAAGGATATTTCTGGCCAACCATGAAGTAAGACTGTATTGACTACGTCCGCAAGTGCGAGCTGTGCCAAAGATACACGATGGTCCCGCGGGCCCCGCCAATAGAGATAACCTTGATGACTAGCCCCTGGCCTTTTGCGGTGTGGGGGATCGATCTGGTAGGATCGCTCCCGACCGGGAAAGGAGGAGTAAAGTATACCATCGCGACCATCGACTACTATACCAAGTGGGTTAAGGCAGAGCCCATGAACACGATCACTTTAAAGAAGGCCCTGGATTTTGTCATCAACAATATAGTGTGTCGATACGGCCTCCCCTACAAGATTGTATCCGATAATGGGAAGCAGTTCGACAGCGTCCACTTTACAGATTTTTGTGAAAGGCATGGTATCGTCAAAAGCTTCTTCACGGTCGCCAGGTCCCAAGAAAATGGGCAGGTAGAAGCCGTCAACAAAATCTTGAAAGGGATGTTGAAGAAAAAACTCCAAGCGTGCAAGAGCAAGTGGCCTGAAGAGCTGCCCTGCGTGTTATGGGCTTACCGGACCACCGAGAGGACATCCACCAGGCACACTCCTTACTCCATGGTCTATGGATGCGAAGCCGTCATCCCTGTCGAAACGGCCATCTTGTCTCATCGAAGAGACCCGTATGATCTTGCTCAGAACCACACTTTACTCTAGGAATCACTAGATCTCATCGAGGAGATCCGGGAGAAGTCACAAGTGCAGCTGAAGATGTACCAGGGAAAGATCGCTCGACATTTCAACTCAAAAGTAAAAAAACGAAGGTTCGGAACTGGAGACCTAGTCTTACGAAGAGTCTTCCCTGCTACCCAAGATCCGGGAGTAGGGGTTCTGGGCCCGAATTGGGAAGGGTCGTACGAGATCCAACACGAAGTGTGCCCCGGGACATACCGTTTAAAGCGGCTCGATGGCACAGAAGTCCCAAGAGCTTGGAACGCAGAACATCTCCGTAAATACTATCAGTAGTCAGGAGAACGTGTTCCATTTTTGTATTTTCGTAGTAAATAATGGACGCCTCAGGGCGATCCCTTAAATAATAAAAATGGCGTGTGCAAAATGCCATAAAGAAATGTTATGAGATAATGAAAATTCTCTCAAGTGACCCCAGACCAGTCTCCGCTCACTTGTGGGGGTATCCCCAGTATGAACAAATACCAGGCGGGGCGCAAGCCTCAGGCTAGTCCCGACCCAGACCGACAAGGTTCGGGGGGTACAAACCCCGTAGGACCAAGCCTCAGGCTGGTCCCGTCCCGAACGAACGATGTCCGGGGGTATAATAAAAAAGACCAAGCCTCAGGCTGGTCCCGCCCCGGACGAACGATGTCCGGGGGTATAATAAAAAAGACCAAGCCTCAGGCTGATCCCGACCCGGACGAACGATGTCCGGGGGTATAAATTAAAAGAGGACCAAGCCTCAGGCTGGTCCCACTCCGGATGAACGATGTCCAGGGGTATAAATTAAAAGAGGACCAAGCCTCAGGCTGGTCCCGCCCCAGACGAACGATGTCCGGGGGTATAAATTAAAAGAGGACCAAGCCTCAGGCTGGTCTCGCCCCAGACGAACGATGTCTGGGGGTATAAATTAAAAGAGGACCAAGCCTGAGGCTGGTCCCGCCCCGGACGAACGATGTCCGGGGGTATAATAAAAAAGACCAAGCCTCAGGCTGGTCTTGCCCCGGACGAACGATGTTCGGGGGTATAAATTAAAAGAGGACCAAGCCTCAGGCTGGTCCCGCCTCGGACGAACGATGTCCAGGGGTATAATAAAATAGACCAAGCCTCAGGCTGGTCCCGCCCCGGATGAACGATGTCCGGGGGTATAAATTAAAAGAGGACCAAGCCTCAGGCTAGTCCCTCCCCGGATGAACGATGTCCGGGGGTATAAATTAAAAGAGGACCAAGCCTCAGGCTGGTCCCGCCCCGGACAAACGATGTCCGGCGGTATAATAAAAGAGGACCAAGCCTCAAGCTTGTCCCACCCTGGATGGACGATGTCCGAGAGACAAAAGCATCCGGTATGCCCCAGGGCAAGGTCGTAGCCCGCGACTGGTAGAGTGAGGGAACTAGGTTTCACAGTAAACTATTCGAACCTCGTTGGCCCAGGCCATCAGAGATTGGATGGGTAGGCCGTTGGGCCCTGGATGACAAGATTAAGACAATTTGACAAGCTAAAGTCAAGAATAGTCTAGTCTAGGCCGTTGGAACCGGGACCAAACTCTCAGAATCAGTCATGCACGTTGATATAAAAAAAAGAAACAGAAATAACATAAACCAGATAAGGCAATACAAATTGTCTTGGACGCGTACGCGTTCGTAAAAGTTATTACAAAAATAATAAAAATAAAAGGGGCAAGGTGAAAATCCGGGTCTAGGCTTCATCCTCCAGAAGCTCCGCATCTTCCTTCTCCTTGGCCTCGAATTCGTCCCTCTTCGAGTCTGGGTTGGGAAAGATCAGGAGGTTCATGCTTTTGTCTTTGCGCCAGGCCATGTAGATGGCCTCCTCGAAGGTGACACGCAGCATGTCGTCCGCCCGCTCCTTTCCGTGGCGGGTCTCGTCATGCGCCACCTTCTCCTCGCGAAGAGGTTCATCCAGCTCACAGAACTGGGCCTCCAAGCTTTGGACCTTCTCCCCATCCTGGACAGACTGAGTCGCAGCCGCCTCCTGTGCGGCCTTTGCTGTGAGAAGCTCCGCCTCCAGAAGGGCTACCTTCTCATTAGCCTCGGTTTCTTTCTGGGACATGGCCTCTTCAAGCCTAGCCTTGACTCGGTCAAACTCCACGCGGTCTGCATCGGCCTGAGCAACCGCTTTGTTCAAGGACTCCCGAGCCTGGGCCGTCTCCCTGTCTAGGGCCTCCTTGGCGGCCTCCCTTTGATTCATGGCCACTTCCAGCTCCAGCTGGAGTGTCTCCATCTTCATGGCCGCCTCAGCCACCAGGTCAGCATTCCGATGGGACAGCAGAGCGTCCTAGAACAAAGCAAATTTAGAAGAATCCTTACTAAACAAAAAAAAAAAAAAAGGAAGAAAAAGACACGAAGCAAACTTACAGCAGTGGCCAGATGGCAGAGAGCATGGGAGATGAACAGCATGTCTGGGTTGGCGATGGTGGCATACCGTTTAAGTTGAAGGTTGGACATGGTGTTCCCCACCTGGTCCAGCAAGTCCGCCACAAATGGGGCCGTGTCCTGCCCCAGCTTAGGGCGAAAGCCCGTCTCGGCAGCTGGCAGATCCACGATCGGCTGTGGGACACTGAAGGCCGTAGGGCGCTCAGGGAACTCAACCTGACGACAAATCGTCAGGGCCTTGTACCTCTCGTCCCTCATTTCCCGACCACTCTCCCAAGTCTGGGAAATGAGCCTGGACTGCTCATCCTGCAAGACGGCTTCCCCCTCCTCGGGTAGGGTCGGATGAATGGGAAGGGCCGGTGTTGTCGGAATCTCCTTCGCAGCGAGGCGACTTTCCCTAAATGACTCTCCGGCCGAGCCAGCCCGCCTCATCCGGGGCCTCTTGTTCCCGGTTTCGGCCTCTGCCGCGCCCAAATCTGCAGCCTTCTTCCCGGACTTTTTATCATACCCTCGGACAGTGTTTATCTAGGGCGAGACCGGGCCTGAGCATTGGTCCAACGGGGTTTGTACCCCCCAGACCTTGCCAGTCTGGGTTGGGACTAGGCCTGAGCCTTGTGTCCCACGTGGTATTTGTTCATACCGGAGACACCCCCCAAGTGAGCGAAGACTGGTCTTGAGTCACTTGATTAGGGAAGCAGATTGGAATTTTCATTGTCTGATAATATTTCTTTATGACGTTTTGTACACACCATTTTTATTATTCAAGGAATTGCCCTGAGGCGTACATTGTTCACAACAAAAATATAAAACTGGAACATGTTCTCCTGACTACTGGTAGTACTTACGGAGAAGCTCCACGTTCCAGGCTCTTGGGACTTCCGTGCCATCGAGCCATTTTAAACAGTATGTTCCAGGGCACACTTCGTGCTGGATTTCGTACGACCCTTCCCAATTTGGGCTCAGAACCCCTACTTCCGGATCTTGGGTTGCAGGGAAGACTCTTCGCAGAACCAGATCGCCGGTTTTGAACCTCCGAATTTTTACTTTTGAGTTAAAAAGTCGAGCGATCTTGCCTTGGTACATCTTCAGCTGAACTTGTGACTCTTCCCGGATCTCCTCGATGAGATCCAAGGACTCTTGAAGTAAGGCGTGGTTCTAGGCGGGATCGTACGTGTCTCTTCTATGGGACAGGAT
The DNA here is from genome assembly GCF_963169125.1 of Humulus lupulus. Taxonomy (NCBI): domain Eukaryota; kingdom Viridiplantae; phylum Streptophyta; class Magnoliopsida; order Rosales; family Cannabaceae; genus Humulus; species Humulus lupulus. The sequence continues at coordinate 17,195,369 of NC_084800.1, read as the reverse complement.
GGTCGTTTCAATGGGGATGATGGCTTCGCACCTGTACACCATGGAGTAAGGAGTGTGCCCGGTGGACATCCTTTTGGTGGTCCGGTAAGCCCATAACACGCGAAGCAACTCTTCGGGCCATTTACTCTCACAGGCTTGGAGCTTTTTCTTTAATGTTCCTTTCAAGATTTTGTAATGGCCTCTGCTTGCCCGTTCGTTTGAGGCCTGGCAACTATGGAGAAGCTTTTGACAATACCATGTCTTTCACAGAAATCCGTGAAGTGGGTGCTGTTGAACTGCTTTCCGTTGTCGGAACAATCTTGTAGGGGAGCCCGTACCGACACACGATGTTGTTGATGACGAAATCCAGGGCCTTCTTCGAGGTGATTGTACTCATGGGCTCTGCTTTGGCCCACTTGGTATAGTAGTCGACGACCACGATGGCGTACTTCACCCCTCCCTTCCCGGTTGGGAGGGATCCTACCAGATCGATTCCCCACACCGCGAAAGGCCAGGGAATTGTCATCAGGGTTATTTCTATTGGAGGGGCTCGCAGGACCTTTGCGTACCGTTGGCACTGCTCGCACTTGCAGACGTAATCAATACAGTTTTTCTTCATGGTTGGCCAGAAATATCCTTGGCGCAGGATCTTTTTGGACAGACTGAGTTCGGCTGTATGGTCTCCACAGAAACCTCCGCGCACTTCATGCATGATTGCGCTCAGTTCGATCCCAGATACGCATCTGAGGTATGGCATGGATAACCCTCTGTGGTAGAGCTTTCCGTCCATCATGACGTATCTGTGGACCTGGTACTGAAGCTTCCTAGCTGCGGCCCTGTCCGCTGGCAACCCGCCAGTCGTCAGATAGTGGATAAAGGGTCCCATCCAGGATGTGGAGTGGTCAATGTCGCAGAGACTTGAATGCTTGGGATGGGGAGATGGTTGACTGGGACCAGTCCAGCCAACTCCACCTCGACATAAGTGGCAAATTTTGCCAGTGTGTCCACGAACACATTTTGTTCCCTGGGGATCTAGCGGATGGAGTGCCTCTTGAACGTTTGCAGCATTTCTCTTGTATAAGTCACGTAAGCTGCCATCTTTTCCCCTTTGGTTTGGTATTCTCCCGAGACTTGCCTGACAACCGGCTGGGAATCACTATAGATCTCCAGATTCGCGGCCCCCACTTCCCGGGCCAGACGCAACCCAGCCAGCATGGCCTCGTGCTCAGCCTCGCTGTTCGACACCTTGAAGTGGAAGCGCAAGGCGTTTTGCAAATGGTACCCTTACGGTGACACTAGGATGATTCTGGTCTCTGCTCCATTTTCATTCGAGACTCCGTCCACGAACACATTGCACATGGGCACCGCGGGTTCTGCGGGATCGTCCCCTTCGGTGATCCTGGAGCATTCCACGATGAAGTCGGCTAGGGCATGCCCCTTAACTGAGACTTTAGGAACGTAAGCTATATCGAATTGACTTAGTTCCATAGCCCACTTCAAGAGTCTTCCTGATGACTCGGGTCTTTGAAACACTTGCTGCAAAGGGTAGTTGGTCAGAACTTTTATGGCATGGGCTTGGAAGTAAGGCCGGAGTTACTGGGACGCCACCAATAGACAAAATGTCAACTTCTCAATCAACGGATACCTTGAATCTGCCCCCAATAAACTCTTGCTCATGTAGTACACCAGGAGTTGGGTTTTCTCATCCTTCCGCACTAGTGCGGCGCTGATCGCGTGTTCGGTTACGGCCAAATAGAGGTATAAAGGCTCCCCGTCCACCGGTTTTGCCAATATCGGTGCTTGGGCTAGGTGCTCTTTCAACTTTTGAAAAGCTTCTTCACACTCGACTGACCATTCGAAACATTGGCTTCCCCGAAGAACATTGAAGAACGGGATGCACTTGTCCGTGGCCTTTGAGACGAAACAACTTAAGACAGCTACCTGCCCGGTCAAACTCTGGACGTCTTTATGCTTCTGGGGAGAAGGCATCTCAATCATTGCCTTGATCTTGTTCGAATTGGCTTCTATTCCCCGGAAACTCACTATGAAACCCAAGAACTTCCCGGAAGCCACACCGAAAGTGCATTTTTTGGGATTCAATTTCATCCCATACTTTCGGATGACCGCGAGGGCTTCGGCCAGGTCGTCAGAATGTTTCCCAGAGGTTCTGGATTTGACCAGCATGTCATCAATGTAGACTTCCATGTTCCGCCCCAGCTGGGCCCGAAAAATTCGGTTGACGAGCCTCTGATAGGTGGCTTCGACATTTTTGAGCTCGGAAGGCATGATGATGTAGCAGTATACCCCTTTGTCGGTTTGGAAACTGGTATTGTAACAACCCAAATTTGCTAATAAGGCTTAAGGGCCTTGATTAGTGTGCCTGGAGGGCATAATGGGAAGTATGTGTGAATTTAATGATTAAGATGTAATTATGATTTAAAGCATGTTATATGACTATTTGAGTATTTGAGATGCGTGACTATGTGTATTATGTTATGTGATAATTTTAGCCCGTTGAGGGCATAAACGTGATAATTATGTTATGTGATTTGTACCACGTGGGTGTGGTGATGTTGATGTGATGCACGTGCCGAGACGGTCCTAGAGAGCTAGATAACTCAAAAGTCACAACAGGATTTTATACCCGGCTCGGGAGGAGTCTAGGGGTATTTTGGGGATTTTGTAATTTAGTTCTTGTGAGATAATGGTAATTGGTGTTATCCGTAAAATTAGCATTTGTGACGTGGCAAGTGATCCCCGGACACGTGGCTGACACCTGGAAACGTTTCTGTTAGAGTATCGACCAGAGGACACATTTGAAGCAGTGAAAGCCTTCCTTACCTGCGACCAGTCTGGTGGATAGGTCCGTGTACAAGGCGACATTAATGGGAAGATCTTTATGAATCCCGAATTTATCTCACACAATCTCCTGAGTATCCAATTATTCAGGAAAGAATATCTGTAGCAATCTTTTGTAATCCCCCTTGAGCCTATAAATAGCAAGAGATAGTTCAAGGGAAAAAAGGACTTTTTGGGGCCTTTGAATCGTGAGAGGTTATAAGAATTATCCTAGGAATATTGTATTGTTCGACAGAAAGTGGTGAAACTCATTGAACCCAAGTTATTTGATCACTCTTCTAGTTTTTATATCAATATCATTCTAAGTGGACGTAGGTCATTACCAAATCCTGGGGCCGAACCACTATAAAATACTGTGTCTTATTCCCTTTTGTCATTACGTTCTTCTTATATTTTCATTCACATCAAGCATATTATGACTCCGTGTCAGTTGGCCAAATCTTGGGTCAACATTCTGGTGCTATCATTGAGAGCTTGATTTATCGTTGCTGAAAAAACTAATGGCGAAAGCAGGAAAGAAAACTGGGCAGGCCGCCACCGCTGCACCGTCGAATCCACCTCCTCCTCCTCCTCCTCCTGCAAGCATGGTAGAAGATGAGCCACAACTGGATTTCGAAGAGGAGGAAATGGATGATGCAACGTTGAAAAACACCCTGGGCGCGTTGCAGGAAGAGCTGGCTAACCTGAAGGCCAGTCAAGAGACTGCCCCTGAAGTTATGGCACGGCAGCAGAAAGATATTGAACGGCAGCGCGCGGAGTTGAGCGAAAGGCAGGCAGAGGTGGATCGCCGCCAGAAAGAAGCCATGGCAGCCCTGGAGGCAGCCTTGTTGTTGGCTAGAAATCAAGCCGCACCTGCCTCGCAGCCTGGCCAACCAATGAATGGGCCACCTCATAAGGGTCCCAATCCTAGCCCACCAATCCATCCTTCGAGTCCACAAAGGCCCGAGCAGCCTCAGATGACCCATGACGATGTACAGCTGGACCCTGAGGCGCAGCTAGCATCCCAAGCTGCTCGGGGTAATCCCCCGCAACCGAGGCAGAATAGGGCCGAGCATCAGCCTTGCAGCCCTGGATGCCGTAGGGATAATGGGCCGAACCTACCGAACAGAGGTCACTACCCTCCTGGCCACAGGAGGGACTCAGAGTTAGGCTCTGCGGTCCGAGGTCCCCCATGGAATGATGATGCACGAGGACACCACGACCAGCGCAGGCCACCCTCTAACGCTCGAGATGGTTCATCCAGGAACGGACATCGAGGGAACAGTCGATCTCACCATAGCCAGTCGAGGTTCAGAGATGGCCACGGATACAATGAGGCCGACTCAGGCCAAGGGAATGCCGGTGAGAGGAAGAAGGTGTACAAAAAGCAGTCTACTATGTCAGCAAGAGACTGATCGGGGCAGAATTGAGATATTCGCCAATCGAGAGGTTAGCATATTGCTTGATCCTTGCTTCTAGAAAGCTACGCTCCTACTTCCAAGCTCATCCTATCGTGGTTCTAACTGACCAGCCCCTTCGGCAAGTCCTCCAAAAACCCGAGGCGGCTGGGCGATTGTTAAAATAGGCAGTCGAGTTAGGGCAGTTCGACATAACCTATTCACCGCGAGCAGCAGTAAAAGGACAGGTCCTAGCCGATCTTATTGCAGAGTTCACCGAACTCCCGGACAGCGAGTAGTGCGAACAGCCTGAAGCGCCCAAGCCTCAAGACAAAACTCCTTCGTGGAAGCTATTTACAGATGGTTCATCCAACGAATCCCACGCTGGAGCGGGAGTGATATTGATAACACCGAAAGGGCATCGATTTCACTGCGCCATCAGGTTCGACTTCACTGCATCTAACAATGAAGCAGAATACGAAGCACTCCTTGCTGGATTGAGAATGGAAAAGGATATGAGCATAAAGACGCTTGATATCTAAATTGATTCACAGCTGGTGGTGAATCAGGTCCTTGGAGAATATCAAGCGCGGGGTTTGAAAATGGTAGCCTACTTAAATAAAACAAAAGACTTGCTAGCCCAGTTCACGAAGTACACCCTCCAGCAATTCCCGCGATATCAGAATTCAAACGCAGATGCCTTGGCCAAACTCGCAAGCGCAAAGGATGCTGACACCTTGAACATCGTGCCAGTAGAAAGACTGAGTAAGCCGAGCATACAAGCCACGAAATCCAGTATGGAGATTCGAATGTAGGATACGTGGATGGCACCTTTCTTGGAGTATCTGATGAATGGTACGCTGCCAACAGATAGGAACAAAGCCAGAACTTTACAGAGGCGAGCTGCTAGGTACATACTGGTCGATGGTGTTATGTACCGAAGAGGATACTCAATGCCATTACTCAGGTGCGTTACACCAGAAAAGGCTAAGGAGCTCATGAAGGAGGTACATGAAGGCTTCTGCGGGGATCACGCTGGGGGGCAGAGTTTAGCAAAAAAGATTCTAAGGCAGGGCTACTTCTGGCCAACGATGAACGAGGATTCGATGGAGTATGTACGAAGATGTGATAAATGTCAAAGGTTCTCCAAAATTCCACGAGCAACTCTGAATGAACTGAAGCAGATGCAGAACCCGTGGCCTTTTGCAGTGTGGGGGATAGATTTGATTGGATCCCTGCCAACAGGAAAAGGCGGAGTAAAGTACGCAGTTGTGGCAGTTGATTACTTCACCAAATGGGCCGAAGCTGAACCACTCGCAACCATCACGACCAAGAAAGTTCTTGAATTCATCATCAAGAACATTGTATGCAGATATGGTTTGCCCAGGAAGATAGTTTTAGACAACAGGACCCAGTTTGACAGTGACTTATTCACCGATTTCTACGAAAGGCATGTAGTTATTAAAAGCTTTTCTTCAGTGGCACACCCCTAAGCAAACGGGCAGGTCAAAGCCGTAAACAAGACTCTTAAGGACACCCTGAAGAAAAGACTTGAAGAAGCTAAAGGAGCATGGCCAGAACAGCTGCCTGAAGTCCTCTGGTTGTATAGGACATCTCACCGAACTGCGATAGGCATACCCCATTTTCATTAGCCTACGGATATGAAGCCATGTTGCCTGTCGAGTTAGATCCCCCCTCTCATCGGCGCTTAACTTATGACCAGGATCAAAACAGCCAGCTGATGATGGAATCCCTAGACTCGATTGACGAGATACGGGAGAAGGCCCAACTTCGAGTTGCTGCATACCAGCAAAAATTCGCCCGGTACTTTAACTCCAAAGTTAAAGAAAGGAAATTCAACGTCGGAGATTTGGTGCTACGAAGAGTTTTCTTAAATACCCGCGACCCTACTGCTGGAGTGCTCGGACCTAATTGGGAGGGACCTTACCAGATTGAAGAAGTCCTTCACCCAGGCACATACAAACTTGCACGCTTGAACGGAGATCTCGTTCCACGTTACTGGAATGGAGAACACCTGCGCAAGTATTATCAATGAACAATCCTTTTTAAAGGACCGGCTTGTATTAAATTTTTAATTTTTACAAGTTTTGAAAAGAGGGTTAGCCACGTTGTATGGCTAACTGCTCGTATATGTAAGGTTCTATTATAGAATCACTCGTAAAGACATGATTAGTCCATTTTTAATACGAGATTATAAGGGACTGTGCGCAGCCAGTCATTCTTGCCAACCTTTGTGAATTTACATTTACAAGTATTTGTTCATTACGTGTGTTGTTTTGCAGTATTACAAGTATCATTTTTCTTCACGAAGTCCGAACAAGCCATGGTCAGGGCAAGTGACCAAGGACCTAAAGCTCCTCGATCACTTGGGGGGCATATAAGGCACATTGATGGCAAAACATACTCGCAAGGTATGTAAACACATGAACAAAATGAGTGAAAGCATGCTACAATACTTAGAGTATTTTTCAGAATTTATGTTTTGTTAAATCATGCCAAAGTACTATGCTAAGTTCGGTCATACGGACAAGTGTTATAAATAAAGATATTATAGCATCAAGATTTAAGCTTTTACACCGCAAGCATCGCTGCTTGGATGTAACTGTTCAAGTAAAAGGAAAAAGGGTTTACCGCCCATGCAGTAAAGTTTAAAAAAGAAATTATTGTCTTTACATCACGACCCGTGGGTCGTATAGCAAAAAGAAAGAAAAAAAATAAATGAGAAAGTTTAAGAGGCATTTGGGGCCGGAGGGTTCTGGGCAGCATCCTGGTTGGTCACGTCCTCGACAACTTCTTCTTCTTCCACACCAACGATGCTTGGAGAAGCATGGATCCTCAGTCTTGCCTCCTCTTCAGCCAGTTGAGAGGTACAGCGAGCCAACTCAGCAGCCCTGACTTCCTCCGAAAGATAGCTGAAGTCGGCACCCTGGTTATGTTCCCAGAAATTATAGAAACATCGAAGTGTCATCCTCTTGTACTTCTCAAGATTCTTGGAGTTGTCAAGCTCCAGCTGCTTCACCTTGCCTCCAAGGGTGACAATAGCCTCCTCCTTGGACTTGAGTGTCTCTCCCAAATGCTTGATCTCGCGAAGGTGGGTTTGATTGGATTCTCGATACTGCTGCCTCAACTTCACCGCGACATCTTTTGTGGCTTCAGCCTCTAACAGTTTGGTCACTGCAGCATCCCTTTCTCGAGCCATTGCCTCCAACTCCTTGGCATGCCTAGCCTCGGCAGCCGAAAGCTCCTCAACCACCTTCACTTGATGCCTCTCAGTGGCCTTTGCCTTAGCCTTCTCGATGGAAGCCTGGATACGGGTACGAGCAGTGATAGCAGACAGCAAGGCCTGCGAACAAAAGAAAAAGTTAGAGCCTGCCTTGGAGAATAAAAGACTAAGGCTTAAGAAGTGAAGAAGTACTCACACTGGAGAGTTCATTCAAAGTTCTGTTCAGAACCTGATCAGCCCCCATGCTTTCAACCTCGACCATTGCATCCATGATGCGGTCACTTTTACCAATGCGGTCAAGGCGATCCCTGGCTGATCGAAGGGCACAGTTCATGAGTTTGGACCCGAGAGCTTCTTCACGGGTAATTTCCTCTCTAGTGGGCGCAACCGGAGGATTTGGTGCAGCAGGGGGAGTCTGCTTCTCAGTAGGAGCTGGTGGATGAGTTTGCCCCGTTGGCCCAGGAGTTTGCCCAGATGGCGCGTCCTTGGGAAGGTCTTCTGTTCGACCCTTCTTGGCTGGAGGGGCTCGGCTGGATTCGCCAGTTCTCTTTTTGGATCTCCGTTGGAGTTGGGGAACCTCCTCTTCCTCCTCGGCCTGGTACATGTCAAAGATATTGGGAGTGGCCATATCTGTATGAAAATAAATACAGGAAACTGATAAGAATAAGAGGCAGATATACATTTATTATATGCAACAGGAGAAAGGCAACAAAGTGAATACCCGAGCTACAACTATTGGTCGATACACTACTGACTCTATTAGTCATATATTCATTATCTGGCATGAAGAAGCCTGGCCCTAAGTTTGGAGCATATGTAAAGTTACCCTCCCCGTCAAACAGATGACAGGGAATTGGTAAACCATTTAAAAGCGAAATAACTTTACCATTATCATCAAAGGATTCTCCCAAGTCCACAATGGATTCTTTGGCCTTTTGTTTCCCCTTGCCTTGGGGAGCAGAGGGCCTCTCTGCGGAAGGATTACCCGTGGGTTCCCTGATTGTAACCCCCGTTGGCCTCCTTCTAGGAGGGGACACAGGAGGTTGCTGCTCGGGAACCCCCTCGGCAGTGGCGTCGTCCACCACGGACCCTCTAGTTTCATGGCGAGGAGCCAGGAGGCCAGACAGCCTCAAGTTTGCTTCAGTTACCAGGGTCTTGACACTTTTTGCTACGTCAGACGTCCTGGCCAGAGTGTTGGACCTCAACACCATGTCTGGTGTTGGGGTCGGACGTAACCAAGGGCCTGAAAAACAGATTACAGTTTGAGAAAAACGAAAGGAGACACCTTGAGTAAAAGTATCGACCAGTCAAAGACAAGCTCTTACCTCCTCGAGCAAAGGCCAAGTTGTTGCTGGTTATGTCTGGAGTAAGGAAGTACTCCTTATTGTAATGCCCCACATTTGATATATGGGTAGTGTCACTCAGGAACGTCCGGCTGGTCTCCTGGTGGAAAAAGTGGAAGAAGCCCGTCCCGTTGTGCTGTGGGTTAGATTTGAGGTCAAAAAGATAGTTGACCTCGTGGGGCGAAGGTTCTGTCCATTTGTTAAGTTTATACAGGATATAGAGTGCGGCCAGCATCCTATATCCGTTTGGAGTTATTTGAAAGGGGGCGACACCAAAATAATTGGCCACCCCCACAAAAAAGGGATGAAGAGGGAGATAAGCTCCCGCCTCAATGTGAAACCGGGACCAGGCGCTGCTTGCACCTCCGGGGAGGTTAGCCCTCTGGTCTGCGGTGGGACGTATAATAGTAACCCTTGTGAGGGGGAATTTCCTGAAGCAGTTAGCGACCATTTGAGGGGTCACTGAACTGGCTGGGGAAGAATACCACTCGACATCAGACAGATTCTGATGACGAGGGCGAGCCCTAGTTTGGATATTAAGGTCAGGAACGAGATTTTCTCAACCGCTGGTCGAGGGAACCCTAGCCTGCGAATCAGGCTAGGCAGGAGAATTTGGGTTGCTTTCAGACTCAGGTCTTTTCTTGCCAGAAGACTTGGAGCGGGCCATTGGAGGAGAAGGATGGGGTCTGGAAGAGGGTTGCGAGAAAGGGATCTCGTGGACGCGGTCAGCTGGTTGATTTTCTCCCTCGAGCAGTTGGGCGAGAAGGTCGTCGTCGATAGGCCTCTCACCTCCCCACAAATCTGGCATTAAAGTCTGCATATAGAAGAATGGGGAGGTGAGGATAGAAAATTTTTGAAAGCTTTTTAGAATAACGCTAGTCGAGTATAAAAATTAAGTTTTTATACAACAACATTCTAACGAAAGGCTAAATTTTTCTACACGAACAGTTTGAAAAACGGATCAAAGGGTGAAAGTAAAAAGTTTTTCTAAAAAATCTTTTTCAACTCCCCTTAGGGCGGGAAAAATTTATTTTTCAACTAGCCTAAAGATCGAATTTTTACTTCGATTTTACGTCCTAAAAAGCATGATCCTGGATTGTGAACTAACTCGTAACCCTATTTCGCCTACAAAATATTCTGTCTACAAGCATCTCAAACCAGAAACAGTATACATCCAGAAACAGAAGCATGCACCACAAAAAATTAGAAGCGTGGAGACTTGAAAACTTACCAAGAAAAGTAATCGTGGAGATGGAAGGAGGGTCTTCGGAGATCAAGGAGCTTTCAGGCTGAGTCTTGGAAGTACAGAAGAGTGGTCTCCGGAGAGGTTTTGAGGTTCTGGTTCTTAGGGTTTTTTGCAAAGACGGTGGCGTGCGTAAAAAGAAAAAGAAAGCTTCGAAGGTCTTATATAAGTTTGTTCCTGACATCAAAAAGTATAATCATTAGTTTCCCTTTTTCAAAGTATGGGGAAGCGGGATGGCCGTCGAAATCGTTTCTGGGGAACCGAAAGGACATGATTAGACAGAAATGGGTTGCTTTTTTCAAGAACACATGAAGGGTTCTGACACGTCAGGTGAGGTTACCGAAGAGTCATTCGTTCAAAAGTTTATTTACTGGTTGTGATAAATAAACTTGGGGGGCAAATGTTATTCGTAAAATTAGCATTTGTGACGTGGCAAGTGATCCCCAGACACGTGGCTGACACCTGGAAACGTATCTGTTAGAGTATCGACCAGAGGACACATTTGAAGCAGTGAAAGCCTTCCTTACCTGCGACCAGTCTGGTCGATAGGTCCGTGTACAAGGCGACATTAATGGGAAGATCTTTATGAATCCCGAATTTATCTCACACAATCTCCCGAGTATCCGATTATTCAAGAAAGAATATCTGTAACAATCTTTTGTGATCCCCCTTGAGCCTATAAATAGCAAGAGATAGTTCAAGGGAAAAAAGGACTTTTTGGGGCCTTTGAATCGTGAGAGGTTATAAGAATTATCCTAGGAATATTGTATTGTTTGACAGAAAGTGGTGAAACTCATTGAACTCAAGTTCTTTGATCACTCTTCTGGTTTTTATATCAATATCATTCTAAGTGGACGTAGGTCATTACCAAATCCTGGGGCCGAACCACTATAAAATACTGTGTCTTATTCCCTTTTGTCATTACGTTCTTCTTATATTTTCATTCACATCAAGCATATTCTGACTCCGTGTCAGTTGGCCAAATCTTGGGTCAACAACTGGTAATTTTCTAACCTGTGTAACTGTTAGTAATCATAGAGAGTAACAGGTTTAGATGGAGAAATGGTAGAATTGTAAGGAAGTAGGAATGACAAAAAGGGCCTTGAGGTTTAGTTGGAATGGGAAATAGATGGAAGGGTAAAATGGTCATTAGGCAAGGATTTGGATTACATCAGCTGAAGGAGAAAGGATTACGTATTACACTTGGTTATATTTTGGTTTATGCTGAATTTGGAAGAAAGAGCTAGAAAGAAAGGGGAAATGAAGAAGGGGCTGAACTTGTGACCTAGGAGGAGATTCAAAGGAGTTTGAGGCAACCAAAACCAGATGTAAGCTAGGATTGCTCAAAGGTAAGAATTGTACTCTGTTTAAAGTTAAATTTAAGTCTGAATTTTCAGAGATTGAATGGGAAAACTTAAAGGGAATATGGCTGGTTTTACTTGGAAATTCAATTAGGATAATCAAGAGGAAAGAGGTTGGGAGCTGGAATTGGGAGGAGTTCAAGCTGAGTTTGATTGAGGTAAGAATCTTTAGCATGTTTAATTTTCGTAATTGGTGTGGTTTAAGACTTTTGAAGCATGATTTATAGTTTTGGAAGCCATGGTTAAAGTTTTAGGAATTTGAAACTCAAGATAGGATCTTGGGGTGTGCTTGTGTGATTGGGGTTGTTTATGACGTTTATGGGTTGTTAGAGGGTTCATTTGGGATTCTGAATTGATTTTTGGGCTTAGGTATTTGTTTGGAATGATTTGGAATGGTTTAGGCTCGGGAAAAACGTAAGGAAAAACCCAGATTTCTGGGCTCGCGAAGGAGCGCCGCGGCGCTGTTCTTGCGCGCCGCGGAATGTGAGGCTGTTCCTGGGCAGAGCAAGCTCTCTGACTTGCTGGGCGCCGTGGCCCTATAGGGCAGCGCCGCGGCGCTAGGCCAATTTCAGAACATGGGATTTTGCAATTTTGAGCCTTTGCTCTGGGGGTTCGGGGGATGTCTTCGGTGCATTGTTTTAAGGATTTGGGGGTTCCGAGAGTGTGGGATTGGTTCCGGGAAGTAGTTTTGGATTGGTTAGTGATAAAGGATGTTTCATTTCTGTTGTGACTAGGTCTTTGGTGAGGCTCGGGATAGAGGACCGTGCTCGCGGCTTTGGGGCATCGGAAGCTCAGGATACAGGTAAGAAAGCTGCACCTGATTATGTGGCTAGGTTGGGACTAAGTGTTCCCTATGTTTGTATGCATTGTTATGTGAATGTGATTAACCATGTGGACACGATGGGACTAAGAGCTCCCTACATTTGTATATCATGTCATGAGATGGTATTATTATGCCATGGGACATGCGATAACCTGCCTAAGAGTGTCAAAATCAATATTTGCGCACAGGGCGTGGCTCGGCCACTGGTAGCTGAGGCAGCTTATTTATCACTGAGCTCGGTTAAGCTGGCCAGAGTCAATGAGTATTACACTGGGGGCTGCCTGAGAGAGCCGAAGACAGTGTATCAAATAGAGGGTGCGACTAAGGGCGCTGACCCTGAGTATCATTTGATGATGTGATAAACTGTTGATTGTGAGTGTAAATATTGTGTTGTGAACGTGATTTGTTGGCTGTTTGGATGACAAACTGTTATTCTATTGTGAGTTAATACTGATTGGATAAATGTTATGAAATGTTGAATTCCTGGTTGAGCATTGTGAAATATTTTATAAGTGTTGTTGATCTTGTTATGTTATCATGCTTTCTTGCTGGGCCTCGGCTCACGGGTGCTACATGGTGCAGGTAAAGGCAAGGGTAGGCTAAATCAACCATGAGTTGGAGAGCTCTGGGGGCGAGGTGTGCATTGTCAGCTGCTCGGCCGCCACGGTTGAGAAATTGTACAGGGACGGAAACCTAAAATGTATATTTTGCCATTAGAGTGGCTTGAAGTATTTGTAACTCTTGGAATTTGTTGTAACTAAGACGTCTAAATCCTGTGTTGAGTTTCCATGTATTAAACCGTCATTCTTAATGAAAATAGCCTGTTTGTGACCAAAATCTTTTATTCCTACTCTGATGATGGTATAGAGTTCACACTTTGTCTAAATAACTTGATTAGCAAGTCTTGCACTATTTTAAACACACAGTGTAACGGTCTTGGTTAACCAGGGCGTTACAGGTATGCTCCTGGTCTTCTACATGCATAGAGATCTGATTGTAGCCAGAGTAAGCGTCCATGAAAGTCAAGATCTTGTACCCAGACGTCGCATCCACCATCTGATAGATCCGGGGAAGCGGGAAACAATCTTTAGGGCAAGCCTTGTTGAGATCCGTGAAATCGATGCATGTCCTCCAGGTCCCGTTCGGCTTTGGTACCAGAACTGGGTTGGCTAGCCATACAGGGTATATAGCTTCGCGGATGAAGTTAATCGGCGAAAGCTTTTCGACCTCCAGCTTGGGGGCTTCGGTCCTCTCTGCTCCCAAGGGCCTTCATTTTTGCCGGATCGGGGTCGCATCTTTGTCGATGTTCAAGGCATGGAAGATGATGTTAAAGTCGATCCCCGTCATATCTGAATGAGACCAGGCTAGAATATCCTGGTTCTCCTTTACCTGGGCGACGATGGCAGCCCGAACCTCTGCCGACAAATTTTTTCCGACTTGGATTACCCTGGTCGGTTCGGTGTCACTAATGCACACCTCCTCAATCTCGTCCATGGGCTCCAAGACGCGGTCGTCTCCTATCCTCGGGTCTAGATCGTCCTCCTCCCGAACAATTAACCGGGCCGACGACTTCCTCAAAGGGTTCTTCCCGGACCATGTAGATTGGCCGGGCGGACACGTGGTAACATTTTCGGGCACTCTTCTGATATCCCCGGACTATTCCCACCCCTCCGTTATGGCAAGGGAACTTCATTCAAAGATGACGGATGAAGGTGATAGCCCCGAACTCGACCAATGCAGGCCGACCGAAAATGACATTGTAAGCAGAGGGGCAATCCACTACTGCGAACATCCGGAACTTGAATGAGCGCTGCAACTCGCTCCCCAACATTACAGGAAACTGGATTTTTCCCATAGGGAGTATCGCGTCCCCGTTGAAGCCGTAGATCTGGGTTAGGCATGATGCCAGATTTGCTTCGGTCAAGCCAATCATGGAAAAGGCGGGCTTAAACAGAATATTGATGGAGCTTTCGTTGTCCACCAGCACCCAGGACACCAGTTTATTGGTGATCTGGGCGTCTATGATCAGAGGGTCATGATGCGGGAAATGGACGTTACGGGCGTCGTCTTCCGTGAAGGTGATAGGGAGGTTCATCAGCCTCGGGTGCTGAGTTGGGGCCTGGACCAGAGCGCACACCTCCTGAACATGGTCGAGCTCGCTAATGTAGTGCCTTTGATCATTCCTGGACCCCCTGAGGGGCTTGTGCTGCCAAACCTTTTACATATCCTCCCTGAGGGGGATATGCTCCAGGTGCACCCGTGACCGTAGATTGTTTGGGGACTGCTGACAGGCCCGGGACTCCCACAAGCATCTTGACCCACTGGTGGAGATGCCCCAACTTGATCAAATTCTCGATCTCATCCTTGAGCTGTCGGCACTCTTCAGTCGTGTGGCCCACATTCTTATGGTAAGCGCACTGTTTGCTGGTATCTCTCGGATTCTTTCCTCCTTTAAACATGGGGGTAGGCTTTCGGTAATGAACCTCCCTTTCCGTGGCCAGGAAGATGTTCTCCCTGGTGTCCACCAAGTTGGTGTACTCCTAATACTGGGGCTCGTAGCCCCTCTTGCCTTTCTTAGCCGGCTCAGACCGGTTTTGGCCCTTGCTGGATCTCGTCCCCCGGGAGGGGTTTACACTCGCCTCAGATCCCCCTGCCTAAGACGACTGGGCTTCGACGGGGGCGGCGCTGTACCCGACCGGTGTGGCTCCATATCCGAAAAAAGGGGCGGATTGGACCGGGGCATATCCTGAAGAGGCAGGACCGTACACCGCGGGCGTGGTGAAGGTCATCCGGGGCACGACTGACGATCCTCGGGCAAGCGGGGGAGCGCGGTATTGCTGCGCCGGAAACTGCGCACTGTATCCTATGAATGCTTGGCCATTGGGCTGAGGTGCCAGCTGCCATCCGAATGCCTGAATTTGGGCCTCTTCCCAATTTATGAATCCTTGGGCCCTCCTTATGAACTTCTCTAGGGTAGCCGCATTGCTACGTTGCATATCATCCTAGATGGGGGACCCGGCCCGGATTCTAGACTGCAGCACCACCAGCGTTTCCCATCGTCCACCTTGGTCTTGGAGGCCTCTTCGGTGAAACGCTGGATGTAGTCTCTCAATGTCTCTGTAGGGAGCTGTTTAAGGTTGGCGAGGGCACTGACTTGCATGTCCATTCTCATTGCGGTCACAAACTGTTTGCGAAATGCCGACTGTAGTCCTGACCAGGATTGGATGGATCCTGGCTTGAGTCTCTTCCACCATTCTTCTACGGGGCCGCCTAGAGTGATCGAAACAAAGGCACTTATTGTCGTCACTAACATGGACCACGGTCATTAGTCGGTTATACCGGGACAGATGATCCCTGGGGTCGGTGTTCCCGATGTAGGCAGTTAGACTCAGCATCTTGAATCCCTTGGGGAGCAGGGCGCCCAGAATGTGCCTCGCACAGAGGTCTTTGTCCTCCTCATTGGAATCAGTGTCCACTCCTTCCTGCTTACGGACCAAGCGGTCCGTGACCTTTTTCAAGGCGACCAACTGCTCCATCAGCTTCTTGGCCATGCTCTCTTCTAGGGGAACCCTCTCGTTCCTTCTGTCGTTGATGTTGTTCCTAAGGTCACCATCTCGGGGGCGGATCTTTTCCTTGCGGGCCCGTTCCCTCCGAGTATTCAGCCCATCGCGCAGGTCTACCTGGGACGTATCGTCCCCAGAGCTGAGGGCATGGTGTTCGTCGTTACGCGGGCGCTCCCGGCGGCTTTTTTTCACTGAAGCGCTGGGATGTAGAGACCCCTCCCGTATGGCTTTCCCTGGGGCATTCCGGGGCCTAGTACCCTGTGGTCGCGTCCCTTGCAGATTGGTCGGGTGGCCCTATCCCTGGACAGGGCGCACCTTCTCTTTCCTAGGGAGCGGCCGGGGACGGGTCCTGGCTCTCTGGACGGGAGGGTTTTTCCTCTGGGCATTTGCCCTGGCTTTCTTTTTCTCTCGGTCCGGGTTTCCTAGGCTTTGCTCAGGAGCTTGTCCCGGAGGAGGGGTCAGCACCGCGTCCTCAGGGGCACCGGCTTTGGCCTGCGGAGCGGGCGATTGTGCTCCTGGAGGTGGGCCAGCCGGGGAATTGGTCCCCGGACCCTGGGCGGCTATGAAAGCCTGCAAGGCTTGGAGGGACTCTTGCATCCAGCGAGAAGCCTCCGTCTGCTCAGCAATCCTGGCTTCTTGGTCCAGGACTTGCTGCCTCAGTCTAGTCACCTCCGGATCCTCCTGGTTGGGGTCCACTCCTGGGATCTCGGGATCCTCAGCTTCGTCTTGGTATTCCCCTTCATTCTCCTCCTCTTCCTCGTAGTATTCCTCCTCGTACTCCGCTCCGCCTTCATAGTTTTGTGACTCGTCAGACTTGGACATTTGATGGGGACTGCCCTCAAGTGGACTTTGAGGAAGAGGTTGGGTGGGCAGTGGCTCTCCATTGCACTGTTCTGGGTTAATAGGGTCGAAAGTGGTGTGTCTTGTGTTCAACATTGTTGCAGAGGTTTGATGTCAACACTAGCTTTCTCAGGCTCTCAATGAAAGCACCAAAATGTTTACCGAGTTTTTTGGAAACTACAATAGTAAAAGATAAGAGAGACTAAAGAGAAAGGGTTTAGAAGTTGTCAGCCAGATTTTTACGTGGTTGGGGCGTTAATGAGCCTTAGTCCATGTTTCACATTCATGTCATGCCATAATCACATATATATTATGCATCACATGCATCACATACTGGGTGTAGTTTTCTTACCTTTGGTCCAAGCACAGGTTACCAATGAACAACCCTCGAGCAAAATCCTGTTTCCAAGCCCCTAGCGATAACCTAGTCACAACCATAAACTGTGTTTTAATGAGTTCAAGTTCCAAAACCCAAATCCCAGGACCAATCCCGCACTCTCGAGATCTCCAATTCCACCAAACAAGATGGTGGAATCACCCCCCGAGCCCTCAGGTCAAAACCCCAAAAAGTACCAAAAAACCAATTTTCTGAAGGTTGTGTAGCGCTAAAAGCAGAATCAAAACCCCCAAAATAGAACACCTAGCGCTGTAGTGCTACAGCGCCCAAACCAAAACTTTGAATTTATGGGCTTCTCTCTTCGTGATCTTCGAGCTTCAAAGCTCCAAATCCGACCCCCAACATATCCAAATCTCAAAATTAAAGTTCCCAAACATCCTAATCTCCCAAAACCAATAAAACCCAAGCTCCAATTCATCCAAAAACTCATCAAAACGAAAAATCCAATCAAAGCTTAAATACTTTAAAAATTAAGAACTTAAAACTTGGATTACCTCCGATTATGTCGAATCTCGCTAAATCCCCGACTAATAAGCTTCTAATCTTCCCTAGAATCGCTATGCCTTGATCAGGTGACGAAAAGGGAACGAGAGGAAGAGAGAACATTCTGAACGTTCTTTTTATGTTTCTAACAGGTTACTTCAAGCTTGAGTAGCCTCAAGCAAATCTTAATGCTCGGGGTCCCGAAAACGCCCCTGGGGGTAAAATAGTCAAAATTCCCAGAATTTTCCTCTGATCTCACTAACTCCCAATTTATCATCAAATATATATTCCCATCACCCAATAACCCAGTAATGTACTAAATACCCAAAATACCCCTTGGCTTACTCCGAGTCAAGAATGAATCCCGTTGTGACTTTCCCACTAGCTTGCCTCATAGGATCATCTCGTGCTGAGTAACCCTAGCATAACCAAATAATAATGAAGCACCACACACATGTCACATATATGCCAAATATACCCGAAATGGCCAAATTATGAAAATCACCCAATTAATCAGAAATGGGTTCACATGCATATTTAATACACTTAAACATGCATATCAAGTCATACTATGATATAACTCACATAATCACATAATGATTCACATAAATATCACAAAATTCCAAAATTTTCCATCCTGGCCCCATAATCAAGGCCCTAAGCCCTATTAGGAAATTTGGGTCATTACAGTTACTCGGCATGAGGCGGTCATAGGGAACAAGTTAGCGGGAAAGTCACAACGAGACCAATACTTGACTCAGGGTGAGTCAAGGGGTATTTTGGGTATTTATTACATTATCGGGATATTGGGTAATGGAAATGAATATTTGAGGATATATTCGGAGTTAGTTAGATTAGGAGGGAGTTCTGGAAATTTTGACTATTTTACCCTCACAACGTTTTCGGGGTACCCTGAGCCTTGGGATTTGCTTAAGCTTACTTGAGCTCGAAGTAACCTAATAGAAACAAAGACACGTTTAAATCTCTCGTTCTCTCTCCCGTTCTCTCCTTTTTGACGCTCGATAGCATTTTCGAATGAAACTTGAATTTTAGAGCTCAGATTCAAGCGAGGTTAGAGTCATAATGACTCTAGGGAATATTAGAAGCTTGATAGCCTGAGAATTTAGATGGAAAACAACTTAAGCAGAGGTAATCTAAGCTTTAAGTTATGCGTTTTTGAGTTCTTAAGCTTTGATTGGATTTTATGGTTTTTATTCATTTGTACCTTGGGTTTTGATGGTTTTGGGCTGCTGAGTTGATTGGGAACTTTACTTTTGGAATTTGGATATGTTTGGATAGGTTTTTGGAGGGATTTGGCATGAAAAAAACAGAGAAAAAATAGATTTTTCATGTTGAGTCGTGATCTTGTTCTTGGGGCATCGCAACTCTCTTGGACGCAAGGAGAAGCTGGTGCCTTTGGGCCTTTTGAGTCACGGTGCCTATTAAGGCACGCCGCGACACAGGTGCAGTTAGTGGAGAGCCATGGGCTCTCTGACTTGGAATGGGCCGCAACTCAAATGTTTGGGTCGCGACGCTTAAGGGGTTTTGGGCTCGAGATCGATCCTACTACCCGATTTAGTAGGATTCGACGTCCCATAGGCTAGGACTCAGTTCGGAAGCCTTTATTTGCTCGTTATTGAGGGCGGCTAATTGTAATTACCCTTTTGAAACTGTAAACAACTTTGTAAACGTTTATTATGGGTTCTCATGTACAACTTAACGTTTTAACGCAATAACTATTCATTTTGACCGAAATTTTTAACCTTAAATCGTTAATCACGTTTAGTTGCATGTTTATGGCCAAATGACTTGATTGGCGAGTTTAACACTATTTAAAATACACAGTGTAACGGCATTGAGTGTTACATAAAACGTATGATTTTATTATTTTTAAATAATTATCATTGTAAAATATCTTACAAATATCCTATTTTAATTTGTTTAATTATTTATTTAAATTTAAGTCATGTTTACACTCTACCATTATATATAAACATATTTTGTTAAATATAAGAATATCGTGTTAAAGTTAATGTAATAAAAACCATTAAAACCAATAATTTACATTATCTACACACTTTATATATAGAAAGATATATATATATATGTCACATGTATTATTTATTTGTACAACTATCACTTATAAGTTATATAATTATGATTATAATATATATTATTTATTTTAGTAATAATAAGGAAAAAAAATTCATTCTATTTTTTATCGTATTTGGTACTTATTTAGATTTTCTTTTGTTGACCCACGATTTGGCCAACTGACACGGAGTCAAAATATGATGGATATAAACGAGTGTAAAGAGAATAACGTAATGACAAAAGTAAAGAAAACACAATGATTTATAGTGGTTCGGCCCCAGGATCTGGTAATGACCTACGTCCACTTAGAATGATATTGATATATAACCAAAAGTATGATCAGAGAACTTGGGTTCAATGAGTTTCAACACTTCTGACCAACAATACAAGTTTGCTCAGAGAAATTCTATAATTCCTATGATTCCGAATCCAAAAGTCCCTCCCCTTGAGCTACATCTTGCTATTTATAGGCTCATGGAGGGTTACCAAATATTGTTACAGATATTACTCCTTGAATAATCGGATATCCAGAAGATTGCATGAGATAAATTCGGGATTCACAAAGATCTTCCATAATTGTTGCCTTGGCTGCGGAACCACCGACCAGACTGGTCGTGGGTAAGATAGGCTAGTTCTGCTTCTGCTGTGCATACTAGTCGATACTCTAGCAGACGCCTTCCAGGTATCAGCCACATGTCAAGAGAATTATCTGCCACGTCACAAATGCTAATTTATTGGATAACATCTTTTATCTTTGCTATTCATATTCATAGTTACTCATAAGAAAAAACTATATTATATTATATTATATTTATTAATTAATGTATAAAAGCACTATATAAACTATTTTGTCTTTTTATACATTGCTTTTTTTGGGTCTTTTCTGTCAATTTTATTTTGCTCTTCTCATTTGTTTATTATTGTTATATTTACTGATAATTACTTTTTGTTGTTACCTAAACTTTCAATTATTTATATATTTGTACCTTCTTTCTATGAATTTAAATTATAATATATTTTCTTATTATTCATTTAATGTAAAATCACGAAGAGATCATATATTTAAGTGTTTTTTCATTATTTCTTTGATCCTCTTTCTTTTATTCTTCTTTTTTTAATATTTTTTCCATACTCCATTAAATATACATTTATATATATATATATTTTAATTAACGAGCTACATGTATTAGACAAGTAGCAATTGACTAGTACATATATATAAATGAATATTGGTTGAAGAAAGCCAAAGTAGATAACATATACAAGGTGAAATCGAGCTCCCTAGTTGTAAATGCTTACTACAAAAAATATTATTTTTAGTCATACCAAAATTAGTGACTAGAAATAAAAAATTTATAACTAAAAAATAACATCTTATATTTGTTAATGCTTTTTATTGTCAACTAAAAGTTAAAATGAATGTTTGTAGGAAATGGAAGAAGAAGACAAGATTTTTTTACGTGGTTTGGCTGTTAATGCTGGTCCACAAGTCGCTTGTATTGCTTAGAGCTTGCTAAAATCACAAACTCTTTATAATACAAAAATTGGCAGAGGATAGTCTTGCTCCAAAAATGTCGATGTGTATGTAAGTGACCCTCTCTTGCCTTATTTATAGGCGGCAAGAGAGGATTGGTGCTGATAACATAAATATATGATTAGTGTTAATCTTCCAATTAGGTGGTGGCCAGACATTGGATGCGTGACACTTGTCACCATTTACAAGGGATATGAGCTTGATTTGGTGAGGCTGGTTGGGTTGTGTTGGCCTCACAAACTACCCTTTTGTGGAAATAAGGTGGTCCCCACCTGCATGAGGAATGCAAAGGGACAAAAAGGTGGTAGAGTGTGACCACTCGGCTGACACTGTACATGGGAAAGTGGCGAGTCGAAATGTCAGAGGCAGGTAGGCACGCGGACCTGCCAAATATACACCTTGTGGGCCCCACTGTAACGCCCTGGTTACCCCAAGACCATTACAGTGAACGATGAACTGTGAATTTAACTCTCTACCCGAGTTCTTTGGTTAAAAACGTGCTTCTAGGTGTTATTTGCACGTTAAGGTGGAAAATCAATCAAAAGGATAGGATATATTTTATTTGAAACATAAAATTGTTCATGGGCCCATAAAAACGTTTACAAGTTATTTACAACTCAAAGTAGTCATTACAGTTTCAAATATACAAACCCGCCGACCTAAGCGGCAAAAATAGGGTAAACCCCCTAGTTCCTCTGAGAATTCCTTGGCCGTGGTGGTCAAGCGGCCGCATATGTACACAACACCACCTAAGCTCTCCACTCAAGGCTGGGTGAGCTTTTCTTTCCCTTTACCTGCACCACATAGCACCCATGAGCCAAAGCCTAGCAAGAAAACACAATAATGCAAACATATAATATCAAATGATGATCATGATAATCATACAAAACTTATAGCTCTGAACAAATGAGTGAATATCACTTTGTGTTTACTGTAATGCCCCGAATTTCCTAATAAGGGTTAGGACCTTGATTAGGAGGCCGGGAGGGCCATAATTGAGTTATGATGCTATTTAATGATCATATGCATGTTTATGTGAATTATATTATCATATGATGGTAAATGCATGCATATGTGTGTATTTATGATTATAAGGGTATTTTGATAATTTGGCCGTTGTGGGCGTAATTGTGTATTTTGGGTGCATGGTAGTGATTAATTAATATAGCCACATTATAAGGTGGATTGGTTCGAGCTATTCGGCATGAGACGATCATGAATGTAAGTGTTCGGTCTAGTCATAACGGGCTTAAGTTCGGGGCTCGGGGTGAGTCTCGGGCTCATTTCGATGATTAGAACATTACCGGGAATTAAAGGGTAATGGGATATCATTTATTGGCATTTGAGAATATTGAGAATAGCGGGAATTTGAGGGTGTTAATTATAATTAATGAGATAGGCGGGAAAGGACGGTTTTACCCTTGGGAAGGCTTTAGAAACTTTTAATGACCTAGGGGCATTTAGGTCATTTGGGTTGGATTTATATTGACTTTCAAGGCTGTAGGAATATAGAACAAAAACAGAGCATCATCCTTATCTCCTTCTTTCTCTCCCGTACATCATTTTTTCCCTCTTTTTCCCTTTGGAGTTTTTCAGCTCAAATTGAGGAATTAAGCTTGGAGATCAAAGGTGGGAGCTTAGGAACTTGATTCAGCCATTGAAGGGGATTCAAAATCAAGTTTGAGGTAAGTTTCAGCCATGGAATCTCTGGTTTTACTCTGTTTTGGGCTTTAGTTTTCAGCTTGTGAATTCTTTGTGGAAAGTTAGAATTAATGGAAGTTTGGTTGATGTTTAACTTGAGTTTTGATGAGGGTGAGTTGTAGGTGAAGTATAGTGGTTGAATTGGGTATTAGGTTGATGTTTGGGACTGGTTTGAAGGATTGGTTTCAAAGAAAAACGCAGGGGAAACAAGCTGGTGGCTTGCTGGTTTGCGTAAAGGGTCGCGGCCTGGCTATGGTGAGCTGCAGCCTGTGTGGCTTTCTGGAGAGGTTTTGCCCTTGTCTGAGTGTGAACCGCGGCGTGGCTAGGGAGGGTCGCGGCCCATAAGGGCATTTTTGGCCAGAAATGGGTTTTTGACTTAGGGATGCTAGCTTTAGGCCTCAGGGTCGATCCTACTACCCGGTTAAGTGTGGATTGATGTCCCGAAGGCTAGATATTGGTTTGGGAACCTATGTTGATCATTTTTATTGATGGTATCCTATATTTGGTTATGACTAGGTGACCGCTAAAGGACTAAAAGTTGATTGTTCTCAAGGGTCGTTCTTTTATTCGTTCTAGCTCGAATATGAGGTAAGAAAACTGCACCTTGTGTGTATGTGACATGCATGGCTATACTTGATGCATGTTGGTGGGCTATTAAACTCGACATGAATGGCTATTATTGCTGCATGTTGGATTGTTGAATATAATGCATATGATGCACGAGAAACATGTGATTAGGACATGCTTTACATATTGAGTATGATATTGTTCAGAGCTTGAGCCTCTGTGTTCGTGCATAGTAAGCATGCTGAATACCTTGTTTATGGATATTGGATATGTGATATATGTTTGGTGGCATGGCTTACTTGTGTGTGGCACTGACTTATTAGTCAGAATCGACAATGGTGTTAGATCCATCTGTGAAGCTGTGATTTATTAGTCAAGTTCACAATGGGTTGAACATTGGTCGTGTTTTACTGACCTAAGAGTCAGAAATGGCATAGCGTCGTGAACGCCGAGCCAAATGAAGATTAGATCTAATCGATATCAGCAAGAATGACTTATATGGGGTATTAACGCTGGACCGAACCTAAGGTCGATGAACTTATAAGTGCTTGTCTGGTCTAAGACCAGTTATTCAGAGCCAGGGCATATGGCCCCGGTGACTGTTTGTCACATGGCTAGGGAACGTTGTTCCAGGGTTATGACTCTATGGTCATGAGGAAGGTTATGTTGGTGACTATTCACCATACACCTATCCTGATCAAACTTATGAAAGGTTCTCTTATCAGTTAAGCCCGAATGACCCTAACATCACATGGCTAGAGGGGGTTGTACCCATTTTTGTGACTGTTGCGACTGTCACCTATTTATATTGGGATTGAGAGTCCTGAATGATTATTACGATCATTGCTGATATTATACTCTGCTTTATTGTGTTTTCTTGCTGGGCTTCGGCTCATGGGTGCTATATGGTGCAGGTAAAGGCAAAAGAAAGCTGGACCATCCTTGAGTTGGAGAGTTTAGGTGATGACGTGTACATATGCAGCTGCTCGTCTGCCACGACCGAGGTTGAGAAGGAACTAGGGTTAAACCCTATTTTGCCGCATAGAACGGCCTGTTGTAAATATTTTCTTGTAGTAGACTCTGAAATTATAATTTTGGGATCCCAACATATATGTTAAACGTTCTAATGAAACGTTACATCTTAACCAAAAATTTTAATCCCTAAACCGCTAATCATACTTAACTACACGATTTTGGCCAAATGACTCGATTAGCGAGTTTAGCACTGTTTACAAGGCACACTGTAACGATCCCTGGAGTAATTTAACACTTGAGGTTCTGGTAAACCATACTGAGTGACTGACAAGCAAGTCACTAACTTAAACAAATGAAAGACTGATGGGTAAGTCTCTAGCTTAACAGATGAGTGACTGATGGGTAAGTCGCTAGCTTAAATAGATGAGTGACTGATGGGTAAGTCGTTAGCTTAAACAGATGAGAGACTGATGGGTAAGTCTCACGGGCTCAACACCCACAACCATGTGACTAAATAGTCACTGTGGCTCTAAGTGACTAGCCTTTGGCTAGACAAGCGCTTATAGTATTCATCGAACTTGAGGTTGGTCCAGCATTAACGCTCTTCTGAGTCATTTAATACAAATGTCGATTAGATCTAATCTTTGTTGGCTTGCGTTGAACACGCTAAGGTCGTTCCTGACTTATGAGTTAGCACTGTGTGACCAGTGCCCAGTACCACTGCCGAACTTGACTAATGAGCACAACTTCACAGTTAATAATCACACATTTGCCAATTCTGACTAATGAGTCAGTGCCATACACAAGTGAGCAAGATTTGCTAAACATTCAATAATCAATCCATGTCCACACTTAATCATTCAACACGCCTCATGACTAACCATGCATGTCACATATGGGGTGCAGTTTTCTTACCTCTGATTCGAGCGAGAGTTAATATAAGAACGACCCTTGAGAACGATCAACCTTTAAGTTCCTTAGCGGTCACCTAGTCATAACCAAATATGGGACG
This sequence comes from Humulus lupulus, assembly GCF_963169125.1. NCBI lineage: Eukaryota > Viridiplantae > Streptophyta > Magnoliopsida > Rosales > Cannabaceae > Humulus > Humulus lupulus. The sequence continues at coordinate 17,169,975 of NC_084800.1, read as the reverse complement.
CCATCAATAAAATGGATAACAAAGGTTCCCGAACCAAGATCTAGCCTCCGAGACATCAAACGCCACTAATCCAGGTAGTAGGAACGATCCCGAAGCCTAAAACCAAGTTCCCGAGATTAAAACACTTAAACGGCCTCAAAACCCTGCCTAAGCTGTGGCCCCCCGCCACACCAGGAGCAAGAGGCGCGTGCCCACTACCCAGGGCCGCGGCGCCCAGTGTAACATGCTGGCCTTGAGGGCATGTTACAAGCTAGGATGGTGCTCAGTCAGATGCGCACGTGAGGGTGCAGGTTGGTGAGCATGGCGATGTCTAGTTTGTACGGCAGTGACATTTTCGTAAATATCTTCAATATTGCCCAGAAATGGACGGGACTTGGTAGGTTCCATATTGAAGGGTCAATGAATGCAATGGTATGATCGGATTTAGGAGATTCAAAGAATTGGCGATTTAATAGCCAAATATGTCTCCCAAGCAAAAATCATATGTGTTCCTGGTAGAAGGCTAAAAGCTCATAATGCACTTTGTAGGGGAAGCACCTGGTGTCAGCTCTCCACCACCCCCTGGCGTAGGTGCGTCAAGTGAGCTACTACTATTTGGGAGGACTATTAGGGCGGGCATATGAGGACCACGAGGGGACTCATATGTCTCCATGAGTATGAGTACTCATGGACATTACTAGGCCGCCTCGGTAATGCGTCGAAGTGTTCCCTTGGCTTGTCGGGATGCCACTTGCATGGAACGTGGCCCAAACCTTCGAGAGACGTCGTGGTGTGCCATGGCCACGAGTTTCGACATGAGATGGCACGGGAAGTCATTCGTGGGACTTGTTAGCATGCAAGCATTGGAGGGTGCACTATGCTTGAGTAGGAGAGAGGTCCAGTGTGTGCTACTAGTCTGGCAGCTAGTCTCGAGGGCCTGCTAACATGCATGAAGGCATGGTGCCTTGAGGATTAGACCATGGACGTATGGGAGTCCTTGGTCTGTGACGTGAGCTAATCAAATAGTATCGAATGGGACATGATGAGAGGTGTTGGCACATCAGCTTGGTGTTGGCTCTTAACAACACATGCAACCTTGACTTGCGAATGTCTTGGTGAGCATCGGTGTTGGGATTTGGTTTGCCATAGTGAGAACCTATGGACAGTGTGAGTGTCTTGGCTAGATATCCTTGATGCATGATTGCACTCATAGATGCTTGAGAGCATGACTTAGCAAGAGTTGTTCGAGAGACGGAAGTGTTCAGAGGCACACGGTCGCGCGAAAAAAATGTGTCCATTGTTATTCGAATGGTTGGAAGGTTGACCTTGGCTCAGAGGAGTCAAGGTGCCGCACGGGCATTTCCGCTGTCAAAATGTCATCCCGTGACACCCAGCACGCCCAAAACGCCTCCACCTACTTCTTCGAGCTTGGGCCGCGGCCCCCACCCAGAAACCATCCAAAAACTCGATTTCTTACATTCTAAACCTCCCAAAACATACCTAAACACTTCCAAATCCAAAAATAAAAGTTCCCAAACATCTCAATGATCCAAAATAATCAAATCCAGAGGCTCAAACGAATAAAAAAACTCAATGATTCACAAAATCCAATTCAAAGCTTATAAACTCTAAAACTCAAAACTTAGATTACCTTTGATTGGGTTGTTTTCCGTTAAATCCTTCGGTCAAGAAGCTTCTAATATTTCCTAGGATCGCTATGCCTTGATCCTCGCTTGATTCCGTCTCCTAGAACTCAAGATTTCTTCGAAATTGCCTCGAACAGTAAAAGGAACTAACGGGAAGAGAGAAAGTGTTTTTCTAACGCACGGTTCTATCTGATGAGCTACTTCAAGCTTAAGTAACCTCAAATAAAACCTAGTGCTCGGGGTCCCGAAAACTCCACCGGGGACATAATAGTCACAACTCCCAGAATTTCCTCCTGATCTCAATAACTCCCAATTTATCATCAAATAAACATTCTCATTACTCAATATCCCAATAAATGACCCCGTTATGACAAAACCGCTAATTTGTAATATAAGAACGTTTCATGCCGAATAGCTCGAATATATCTCCATAATAATGGGATCTCATCCATAAATCACAATATGCACCAAAATACACAAATATGCCCTCAAAGAGCCAAATTACCAAAACACCCTAATAATCAAATGTGGACCCATAATATAATTAACATAAACATGCATATTATCATTTAATGCATAACTAAACAATTATGGCCCTCCCGACCTACTAATCCAGCCATTAAACCGCATTAGGGATTTTGGAGCATTACACCCACCTTCTGAGATACCCACTTGTTTTTCCCCTAGGAAGACTTCTCAGGCTTCCGAGAAGTCGACATGTGAGTAGGCTTTCGATGAGGTGTTCGAGAGACTCTCCGACATGATTTTGCAAACAGTTCCCAAAGACATGTTCTCGAGTCACAAGTAGTCGAGGACTAACTCCCCTTGCGACCTCTTCTCAGGGAATAGTTCGTTCGAAATGGGCACTGGCCACATGTTAGGCTTCGTTGACGTAGCATTGCCCTCCAAGAAAAGCCTGAAACAATATCCATGACTAAAAGTATTAATTACAAAACTCAAAATATTACTCGTGCTTTCCGAGTAACCCGAAAAGTGCATACCTTAGTGGAAGTGTGCATCTCCAACTATTTTGGCTAATCGGCAACCTGCTCGCAAGGAGCAGTCATCTGAAAAACCAGACGATTAAAAGGATCTCCTCAAAGGGTAGATCCCAGACTAGGATACTTGCTTCCCAGTTGGAATATACCAACTTGGACTCCTCGTTAGGAACTTTCTCTACGTGTTATCACAAGGATTCCTGGGGACCAATGACACGCGTGTCTGTCGACCTCTAACATTAGTGGCGTCTTTAAAGAACGTGTTGTCCCGTTCGTATGCCCACAACACTGATCTTGAGGAACATGTGAAATCTTCCTTGAAGAACATGCACCCACCATTTGACACCTTTTTGTATGTACATTCCCCCCATGCAGTGCTAGCTCACCGAACGCCTTGGGCTCCTCAAGGAGCTTCCCGGGAAGGCCGAGTACCACTACCATGTAAAATGTCTCATACTCTGCGTAAAAGCTCATGGGCCATGCACGTGAAATGTATTACTAAACACCTTGTGAACCAAGTGTTACTTACATATTAGCGACACTAATGTAAATGGCTCTAATAAAGCTAATAACCCCCAACCCGCTTATAAATAGAGCTTGGAGCTAATTTGTAAAAGGGATCAAACTTTAGTGTATGCAAAAATACTGCCAAAATAACTAAAGAATTTGAGTCTTGCAAAAGTCGTTCAACCTTAATACAATTGATTCATGGACTTGGGTTAATTAATAACTTGAGAACCATGTAAAATTTGTGTCTCTTCATTATCCTAAGTTCTCTTTAACTGTTAGTTGACAAAATCCAGTATGATTACAAATATTTTTAGTCTTAACAAATTTTATCATTAAATATAATAATTAGTGATTAAAAAATAATTTACTAAAGGCTATATAGGATTTTTGCCCCTCGAACAATGACCTCTACATTATCGTGCCCCCTGATATTTTCGGGTAGTTAAAAATTCTGCCCGAACTATTCACAGTGTTGTAAAGTGGGATTTCTATCCAATTTTGTCCAATGTGGCTAATGACATGCTGACGTGGCTTTTTGTTTGCTGATTTGTCTTGGCCAAGTCAGCGCTACATGTGTTTTTAAAAAAATTAATTTAAAAATATTAAAAAACTTTTGTTTATTAAAATTAATAAATTTAAAATAAATCATTACACTAAAAATAATTTAAATTAATAAATTTAAAATAAATCATAGTTTATAAAAAAAATTAATTTTGTAAGATTTGATTTAATTTATATTGTTTTTAGTGTAATGATTTATTTTAAATTTATTAATTTAAATTTTTTTTTTAATATTTTAAAATTATACATGTAATACTAACGTGGTCAATACACATCAACAAACAAAGAGTATGCCGTTAGCCACATTACAACACTGTGAATAGTTCAGGGTAATTTTTAACGGCCCAAAAATATCAGAGGGCACGATAATGTATAGGTCATAGTTCGAGGGATAAAAATCCTAACTAGCCTTACTAAGAGCACGCCCAATGGAGGAGGTAAAATATCTAATTCTTTATAATATAGAGAAAAAAATATTAAATAGTCTTCCAATGGGTGATGTAAAGTTATATTTTTTTATTTAAATGAATAGTATTTCTCTATATGTAATGAAACACTATTCATCGAGCTATAAATATTTTATTATTTTTTTTATAAACTTTTGTATATATATGAGTGTGATACTATTATATTTACTTATTTTATTTCTTAAAATGAATAAAATATTTTAAAAAATATATAATATTTAAATGATGTAGAGAAAAAAATAGAGAAAATGATGTATGGTATAATGTAAAAGTTTGAGATATATTATAAAAAAAATATGTTTTGGTGGTGTATTTTGTAATACACTTTCTCTATAATATTTAACTAAAACTCACAAAAACATTTTCTATCAGCTCATTTATACATATATTTATAATAATTATGCATAAACTCAAATTAATCTATATTTACATAACATTTATATATCTTTTATATAATATTTGAATATTATTATTTTTCTTTATAAGCTTTCTCTCTCCTATTTAGTATATATATTTATTATTATTTTTTAATTATTTTATTTTACTGTAATTAATAAAATATGTTTAATGATATAATATTTAAATAATATAGAGAAATATATAAAGAAACTGATGTATGGTATAATGTAAAATTTAGAGGTAAAATAGAAAAATATGTATTTTGGAGAGATATTTTAAAAGATGGAATAGAACATTCATTGAAAGTGTTCTAAGTATTACTTTTTAGTCTCAGATAATTTTTGTTGTCAATAAAAATTGTCACTAAAAGTCACTAACTAGTTTTTCTAATTGATATATTTTAATCTCTCTATTTTAGTCGGTAAACAGATGGTTGCGTGTAATGTAAAAGAAAAAAAATAAAAAATCAATGGCATGATGCCACTATCAGTATTTTCCTTTGGGTAATTTTATTTGTTTTTATGTTACTGCTAGATAATGGGATATTGGGATACACCGATATATATCATTACTCGTCAATATTATGGTCCTGGATCCCACCATTTGATAATCACACCGTAAATTTAGATTCATCCAATTAATGATTGATTTGATTAAATTTTATTTGTTTATGTATATAAATGCGCGTAAGTATACATAGCTCAAACACGCGTACGTTAACGTGAGCAATATATTTAATTTATTATAAACTGAAGTTTAAGATATACGGTGTACATACATATATGAAAAAAATGAAATGATTGCCTTGTAGAATTAGTAATTTACTAAAAAAAACAGTGAAAGAAAACTGCCAAAGAGAACAGGTTACTGCGAAGAGAGAAGAGTGATATAATATCCACGTATACATATATTTATTATATAGTACTAGTAGCGAGCTAGCTAGCAAACATACTTAAAGACATTCAGGCCGGGGTCTTTACATTAATGTAATCACAGAAGGTAAACAAGTCTTATAATTAAGTAAACTTTGTAACCATCGACTCCTAATTAATTTGTCAGCAGGGGATTTATTTTTCTAGCTACCGGCAAGGACGACTATATACAGCCTTCGATCTCTTCTGCGCTCGATCATATATCCATCACTTATGGCTGTAAGTAATATTATTGAATCATATTGTAATGATCCGTATGTATATGTCTTATAATTGTTTCATGTTTTAGGGGACTCATATTGCCTTTCCGTCGCTCGTTGCTTTAATCGATCTTTATTATGACTAATTCATATTAACTATCCTTGAAATTTAATTTTGTTTTGTTTTAGATCCTTAAATTGTTATTATCTACTATTTTTCTTCCCAGGAGAAAGCATGGTGTACATATGATATTGCCCAATTTGGTCAGTCTATCTAGCTAAGTAGCTACAGTGATCATAGTTTCATATATATAAGTTAGTCGATCGTCGTCTGTAATTTTCTTTGATTTATTTGTTCTCATTGGATTGGTATTGGTCTGGAAATTAATTATGTATATGATCATCGATAACATTTGGTATCGTTTCTCGTTTAGATTAGAGATCGAGTAATACTCAAATTAATTATCAAACAAATCTTTTTTTGGTTATATATGTTACTAGGGGTGAATTGATTAAGAAATAGTATATATATAGATCGTCTTAAATATTCATATGACCACTTATCTAAAATTCGAATTAGTTTTACTGAATAACCGAGACAAATAGCTAATTTGGTAGAGTACTGCTCGTTTAATTCATTTCTAAAAGATAACAAATTTATATGTACATGACAGACATCACATGTCCCAAAGTTTGGCAACTGGGAAAACGACGACGTACCCTACACGGCCTACTTTGACAACGCACGCAAAGAGAAACCCGGCGGCGGCGGCCATGTCAGATTCAATCCGAACGACCCCGAAGAGAATCCCGAGGCCTTCATGGGAGCTATGAATAGCGTGCACCATATGCCTCTGGAAAGCGAAGCACCTAATTATCATCATCATAGTTATAATAGTAAACATTATACTGAGAAAAGCAGCTCCGATAATTCACAGCTGCGGCGACCTGCAGGAGATCACGATCACCACCAGGGTCGTCAAAGATCACCACGTGTGAATGTTGTATCTGATCATCATAAGAAGAAGACTACTCCTTCTTCTTCTTATTCGGCTAAAGGAATAAGTGACCGTAGCTCTAGCTCCGCGTCGGACATTAAAGGTCACGGGAGACACACAAGCACTGGTTGTAGTAATAAAAATAACAGTATTGAGAATCACTTTTCTGATCATGATCATCATCACCAACATGTAAGTTATCATTCAGTATATATATTTAATTTTTTTTTTTTAAAATAGAACATAATGTGTGATTTTGTGTACGTATATATATCATGACATATATATGACAGCATCATAGAACAACATCAATACCAAAATTTGGAGCTTGGGATGTGAATGATCCAAAGTCAGGAGAAGGATTTACTTTCATATTTGAGAAAATGAAGGAAGAAAAGACCAACCCAACTGCTAAGGTCCCAGATATTGCGCCTACCCCACATCACAACTATTTTAAAGATCAGAGCAAACGTTCTAGTAAGAGATCTTGTATGGCAAAGGTATAAATATATATGTATGTATATAACTTCATATACATTATTTATTGGAAAAAATACATGATCATGGGGAGTAATTTATCATATCGATTGAGGGAGCTCTATTTTCCTTTAAAATTTCATAATTAAAGCATATTATGTACATAATAATTTTATTGCTTTCTACTGCAGATATGTTGCTGTTTTCCAAGTGGAGGAGAATGATTTTACGTGGATATATATTATTTACTTTTATTTTTCAGTGTGTGTGTAGCAAAGTCCGAACTAATTTTTTCTCGTTTATATTGTACAATTAAAATAGATACACTTTGGAATTTGAATGATTGGAAATTATATTTTGTCTTATTATATTATCCAACTCATCATTGGTTATGTGTTGCTAGTAATGATTGAGTACTGATATGGGCACCACCTGACCAATAACTATTTGACATTTTACATTTGACGTGGTATTTCATAATGGGTTAAACTTATATTTTAATTTAAAATATTAACATTATGAAATTCAGCTATTTACATAACTATATTGTTAGCACCATATACATATGTATATACAGCTCTCATAAGCCAACAGGATAAGTTTATTCCCCAAAAGCGAGCCAACAAATAACAATACGCATAAAAATGATATACAAGCCAAAATCATACTTATCAACAAGATCCAATATATCCAAGATAGTTAATAAAACCCATCCCAAGCTCTGATGCGAATCCCCCCACGATCAAGACGAAGTACCAGCACGGCGTAGCCCAAGCCGAGGCTCACCAAGAAGCCTCGCAGAGATTTTGGTAGTGGAGAGGTCACCCGTGATGTTGTCCACAAACACAGCCATCGAATCCAGTCCAAACTTTAGTGAAAAAGTCTCCCACAAGCACATTCAATCCAAGAGTAACATTGGAAAGAGATGGGTTGTCACACCATCCTTACTAAATCTATCCCTACCAAGCCAAAATCATTATATATATCAGCAACTAGACACAAACACAACAACAACAAAAAAGAAACCAACTAACGCAAACCACCATGTCAGAGGTAAACCATTGCGATATCGAGAAAGAGGAAGAGAGTCGATATTGAAAGAATTTCAAAATCATTGAACATTTAAAATATAATTATTACATTTTCTTCCTCCGTATCATGTTAAGTAATACAAATAAAAATTATGATTTTTTTTATTAATATATATTTTCTATTGGATACTAATTAGCAAGAATCATTAACGTAGTTAATTAAATCGAAAATATAAATAATTATTTTATTCTTTTGTATTGAAATATTATTTTATTCTTTTTCAAACTACATTAATTATACTCTTTAACATTTTTTATTAGGATTAGTGAATATACTCCAAGTAAAATGCTAAATAAATATGTATTACATGCATTTATAATAGTTTTTCATTTAGGGTAAGTTGGGTTGGAAATTAATGAAAATAAATTAATAAACGTGATAATGGTAATGAAAATAGGAATGTAATAAAATTTAGGCTTATTAGGATTTTTTCCCCGAACTATTACCAATCCAAATTGTGCCCTCAGATTTTTCAACCTGTTAAAAATTCCCACTGAATTATTCACGATACTGAAATGTGGGACTTCCGTCCAAATTCGCTAACGAATCAGTGATGTGGTAGTTTGTGAAGGGTTCTTGCCCCCCGAACTATTATCATTATCAAATCGTGCCCCCCAAATTTTAAAAAATTAAAATTAAATAATCTTTTGAATATTAAAAAAAAGGAAAAAAAATTAAACTAAAAATCAATTGAAATTAAACAAATTTGATTATGATAAAAAATTAGCTTAGGTGTTGGGCATATGATGGACCCAAAACGGGTATGTTTAAAAATTTATATATCGCAAGCGCACGAATCGTCCATATAGAATAGTGATCGTGTAAGCAAGGATGTCGAACCCAAATGAGTTGTCTAAAATCGAAAATGAAACTATTTTAAATCAAAAATAATAAATTCTAACCTAGCTCCAAAGATTGATGAGTTTTAATATTATGAACATAAAATAAAAGATTGAAAAATAAAGCTATTTAAGAGAATAAAAATAAAGCAATAGTGAGTTGAAAATAAGTGTTAAAAGAAAAGATTATTAAGATACTAGAATCCACAAAATGTAAGTTTAATAATATTTATTAGTATATTGATTCCCAAGTTTTAGTGATAGTTAAAATAATTTAAACTATCATTTTCCAAAAAGATTTATAATTTTAAGCACAAATTTCTTATAAAAAGATAGGATTTTTCTTCACTTTTCAAAATTATAATTTCAAAGCATTTAGTGTAAATCAATCTAATGAAATAACAAATAAATCAATGAACATTATTTATAAGGCAAAACATAATATTTTTGTTCTAAGCATGGATGTGTACAGTTTAATGACACATCTTACACAAAGAATATTATGTTTATGCACTAATGAAGAACAAAGTGTAAATATGTTCTAACAATCTAAAATACAAGATATTTAAGATGAAAGAAATATATGTAGAAGAAAAATCCATAAACTTTGTTGTATTACAAGAGAAATCAACATACAACATAAATATTACCTAGTTACAAGTTGCTTCATCATAATCTTAATAATCTTATGAAAAATATTAGAAGCACATAACTAGAGTAGAAATTACAAAATAAATGACATACATACTTGCAAAATGCTCTTGAAAAACTCAAATGGAAGAGAGAATGGTAGAGAGAAAATGAGAGAAAAAGATGGTAACCAAAACATTCAGCACCCTAAAATGGTCTTGAAAGTCCATATTTATAGCCAAAGTGAGATTATTAAAATAATCAATTTAAATTAATTAAATTGATTAGATTAATTAAATAAAATAAATATGGTATGTAGAGGTAAATTATAGGGTGTAATGATGATGTTGTGGTGAAAAATGTGTAGAAAAATGGGTAAAAAGTTGGCATTTTAGACATAGGGGACATTGTGGGCTCAAGATAATTATATGTGGCTAGACAGGCGGCTGCCGTGCAATTGGGCAGAAGGAGAAAACAGGTGGAGCAGGCTGAACATTGCTGGGCCGAATGGTTTGGGCCTTGAGATGCTGAAGGTTCGGCTGGGCATTGCTCAGCTGAATGGTGAAAGATCAAAGGACAGGTGGCGGCTGGATGGGGACTTTGGTGATGCTGCTTTGTTGCTCGGTTTGGAGAAAAGCTTCAGCTGGGAGGAGTCACGTTGGGAGATGGCTTGGGAGGAGATTGAAGGCTGAAGATGGCCAATGGGCCTGGGTCGTGGGGCTGAATGGAGGATATGGCCTTGTGCCAATTTTTTCTATTTCTTTTTCACAAATGCCACTCTTCTTTCTTTCTTTTTCTCAAAACTACAATATAATTCCTACAAGATAAAAATAAATTAAATAACAATCAAATATTTTCAAATACAAATAAATCATATTAATTATTTGAAAATATTGATTATAACTTAATTTAATATAGCATTTAAGTTCACAAGAATTACACTTTTAACTTCTAACTTAACAATACAAATTTCAAATAATTAAATTACAACATATTATAATAAAATAACTATAAAAACATATAAAAATCTAGAAAACTACAATAAGACTAATAAATTAAAAATTACATAAAAACTTAATAAGTTAATTAAAAACTCAAGAACTAAGCAACAATTAGCATATAAAATATGGTAAAATAACTCTAATTTGTAGAGTTATCAGCATACGTCTGAGGGAGCTTGAAGTTGGCTGGGTAGCGACATCATTGACAGGCTGAGCTCATGTAGGTTCCCGACGACATTCAGCTTTGGGTTTTTTGTTATGTTGTTAATATCATATTAAAATGTGTTTGAATTTAAGAGATTGAAATTTGATTTGTATATGTTGTGATAATTTTTTTGGTTGAGTTTTTGTATTTGATAAATTGATGAGTGTTGTTGAGTTGTTTGATTAGTGCAAAAGTGATGGAAAGTAAAAGAAAGTAAGAGAAAAGTGAAAGAAAATAAGAGAAAATTTTGGGTAAGTAACCATTTGGTACCATGTATTTTTGCAAAGTATCATTTTTGTACCTTGTGTTTATAAATAATGCTCATTTGGTACCTTGCATTTTGAAATCGTATATATTTGGTATCCTGTATTTGTACATATTTGGTACCCTAAACTCAAATTTAATTAATAAAATTTTACCAATTTAATCAAATTACTCTCAATCATACGAGCTACAAATTATATATAACTGCTGACAGTTTTGTCATATTGACAAAATTTTATCAATTAGAATACCAAATATCTATGTTTTCAAAATATAGGGTATCATATGAGTATTATTGAAAACAGAGGGTACCAAAATGATACTTTGTGAAAACAAATGTACTTAATAAGTAAATTCTCAAATTTTAATATAGTTGTGTTTTTATCTATTTGATTTTGTATAATTTAATTTGATTTAAATGGATTTTTTGTTTAATGTTTTCTTTTTAATATTCAAAATATTGTTTAAATTTTAAAATTTTGAATTCTATGGGCATAATGTGGTAGTGTTAATATTTTGGGGGGTAAAAACCCTATTTGTTATTTAAATTATACACGTGGCAATGTCACATCAGTAAGCAAAGAGTTAGGCCAGCATGTCATTAGCTACATTAGACAAAATTGAACAGAAATCCTATCTTACAATATTATAAATAGTTAGAGAAAATTTTTAATGGTTAAAAAAAAATCAGGGACACAATGATATTTAGGTAGTTCAGGAAGCAAAAATCAAAAATCAAAACTTAAAATTTAATATGAATAAAAAAAATGAATGTTGTTCCTATCAATTTATATGAGAAAGGTTGAAGCTATTTAGTAAAAGTTTTATTTTTATAGTACCATACCACAAATATTCCAACTCATAGAACCCTGAACACCCCGATTAACAAAAATTGGGCTCCACCTTCCCAGAGTCCGAGTTGGCACATGCTTGGCGCTTCAATTCAAAGTTCGAATAAATTAAGTCAACCATCAAACAACATCTATCTATGCCCTCCCAAATTTTATTTCAAAATCTAATTAATAAGTAAATAAGATCAAAACCTCAGCTAAAGAAAAAAATTCAAAACCAAATACATAATCATAACAAATTTCAATTATTTATCGTCCCCACCCGGGCCACCGTAGTCTCCATCAGTTATAAAATTTTGAAAACAACGTAATCACCAGCGCAACTTTATAACAAAATTGAGAAATCATGCGCCCAGACCACCGGCACTTTGTCCATAAACGACGTCGTTTAACATTCAATTTACCTTGTCACTAGTACTCTTCTCCTTGGCAATATAATATTCGTTTAAAGCGCTAAAACTGCATAAAAGGAGGGTTATTAAAAATAACTTAACCCCTACTCTTTGCAAACCCCCCTTTTCTATTTCAAAAAACTGAATCATCAATCCAAGAAATCTTGGATTCTGGTGAAGCTTTCACATGGAGATTGGGTCGGGTCCAATAGTGCCGTGCTCTAAAGAGCACCAGAAGATTTATCAGGAGTGGTTCAACTTAGCAGATTCAGGTCTTTAAACTTTGTTCTTCTTTTCTTTTCTTCATCTTTGTCGTTCAGATCAAACTCCCAACTCATTTGAAGTTAATCAAATTTATTTATTTTTGTGTGTGGGTAATAGATGGAGATGGTCGTATTACTGGTAACGACGCCACGAAATTTTTCTCCATGGCTACACTTTCTCGAACGGAACTGAAGCAGGTAGATTTTTTGTTTTTACTATTTTTTCCATTATAGGATTTCATTTCGGGTAGGTATGATTAATTTAGAACTTAGATCCAACTTGATTTCACACTTGAAATTACTTTATTTAGATATTGATGGTTAATAATGCTATATGGATTTACATCAGTAAATATATTTTTCTAGAGTGATGATTGCAATAATCGTGTTTGAACTGATCAAATTAGGTGGAGTTAAGTTTTATCTTTCTGAAAACATTTTTTAAAACTGAAGTTTGGACAGAATAAGATGTGTTAATTGTTACCTAGAGTTAGAAGAACCTAATAATGCTTTTGGTATAAAGTACTACCCGATTATTGTTGTTGTTATTATTATTTTCATTGTCGTTCTTTCCTACTGCTATTTTCTTGTGACTATAATGATTACATGTATATGTTATTGATTTCTTGTTCAAGCTTTCGTGGTGTTTGGAATCATAATACCTTGAGTTTGTGACTCATATTTCTTTCGTTCATTTGATTTTGAAGGTATGGGCCCTTGCCGACACAAAGCGGCAAGGGTTTTTGGGTCTTACTGAGTTCATTACCGCAATGCAGGTATGTGCATTAGTTTTTATTTGTATTTTGTTTAATTTTATGTACATTTTGCCCATCTTACTTCGTGGGTAATTTTCTTTTTCAGCTTGTTTCCTTAGCACAAGCAGGTCATGAATTAACTCCAGAAATTCTTAAAACTTCAGGTAAGTAGAATCTATGTTGATTGTTGAATATGAACACAATTTCTCTTACAAAAAGTGGATTCATTCAGTATGCACTTTTTTCAAATTAACTTTTAGGAGCATCGTTGTATAGAGATTATAATAGGTTGATCCATTTTCTACATGGAGTATGAATGTCAAGAAACATGTAAATGGCAAAAATTATCAAAGCTAAGTTTTATATTATGTATAATGGAAAATGAGAGAGAAGGTTGTCAAACCTTTTGTTTGGGTTGATGTTACTAAATTTGTTATAGTAATCGAACATAAAATTTTGCTGTACCTTATGGCCTCACATATCACAAGGACCAAACTTTCAATGCTTTAAAAAAAGAATCACTTTTGTATCATAAGCATATAATATAATCCTATTTTGTGTTTATTGAGATTTTTAGTCAATAGAAGTATGTACACAATGTGTTAGGACATTGGTTCATTCTAAGAGTTTGACAATCTTTCCTTTTGAAAGGCCAATGGGAGTGTAGTAGTCCAACACTTTATAAAGATATTCATATTCTCTTGCATCCTAATTTAACATAATGTTTAGTCATATATATTCTATTTGTGTTCCTTCTTCATAGATTTCTCTTCATTGTAGCTATCAAAGAGGACCCTCAACTTCCGGTGATGGAAGGCTTGGATACTTTAATACCTGTAAGTGGTATACTTTTTATTGTAAAATTGTTGGTATTATTGATAATTATTACAGTTTTATTGATAATGTTTTTTCCCACAGAAAACTAAATCCCTAACAACACATAATCAGCCAGATCCATATGGTTTGAAGTTTTTTCTTCTCAAAATATGTTTTATTTTTATTTTTAAAAAATAACTTAATTATTATAATTATTATTATTTTACAATGTAGGAATTGTTCAGCCTCAGCCAACTCAATGGTATCCTTCAAAGTCTGTTAAAAAGGTGAGTCATTCGAACGAATTGTAGAACTAGTTTTAGTACTATTGTTTTGGTATAGTTTTTCCCTTTTGATCCTTTTTCTTAAATAGCTTGGTTATTTGAGATGATTGGGTTTCTATCAGTCAACTCTAGAATTACAGTTAAAAAGAGGGAAAGAATTAGAGTTAGACAAATTTGTCCATACTATTTTGACATTTCTACTTTGTATATCACAGTTGCCTCTTAATGCTGTTACATCCATAATTGATGGTCTGAAAAGATTGTACACTGAAAAGCTAAAGCCACTTGAAGTTGCCTATCGTTTTAATGATTTTGTATCACCTTTACTGGTAAGTTGACTCGTATTTTGGTTTGATTAATACCAAGTTTTGGGTAACTCATATGATGTAGGCTGTATTTCAAAGGTCTAGATACATTATTTTTCTGTTTGCATGTCTTTCGTGTTGATTAAGCACCATTTAGTAACTTGCTGATTTGTCTTTGCAGACCAGTAGTGACTTTGATGCTAAACCCATGGTCATGCTATTGGGTCAGTATTCAACTGGGAAAACAACATTTATAAAGCATATGTTAAAGTGTGACTACCCAGGTTGGATAAGTTCTTTCATTCCCTTCGTTCTATTTTCAATATGCAATAATATATAATGTTAATTTCTTTTTTCCTTTTCTTTCTCACAGGAGCTCATATTGGGCCAGAGCCTACAACAGATAGATTTGTTGTTGTAATGGTATGATAATTTGTCATCCTCCCATAATATTCCCGTGTGTGTTTTAACACATTCAATTTTGTTCACCAAGGTTTTCATAAATCAAGATTTCATAGCTGTAAATCTATTATCTTAATAAGATACTTATATTTAGGCTCTTTTTGATATCTCTTTGTGGTTTGGTCTTATGGATTGACAATTCGGATTGTTGTTTTGTAGTCTGGGCCTGATGAGAGAAGTATTCCTGGGAACACAATAGCTGTTCAGGCTGACATGCCTTTCAGTGGCCTAACATCGTTTGGAGGGTCATTTTTATCAAAATTTCAGTGTTCCCAGATGCCACATCCTGTGAGTTTTATGTTTTATTCTTGTAAAACAAATTCTAACGACACGTGTCCTGTTTTCTTACTTACTCAGCTTATGCTAATCTTTTTCTTCTTTAATGGAAGTTGCTTGATGAAATTACATTTGTGGATACTCCTGGCGTACTCTCTGGAGAAAAGCAACGGACACAACGAAGCTATGACTTCACTGGTGTTATATCCTGGTTTGCTGCAAAATGTGATCTTATTCTACTTTTGTTTGATCCCCATAAACTGGATATTAGTGATGAATTCAAGCGTGTAATTGCATCTCTACGTGGTCATGATGACAAGATTCGTGTGGTTCTGAATAAGGCAGATCAAGTTGACACACAACAGGTAAATGTGCAGATACTCTATATTATATTTCTTATGCTTGATAACTTTGACTTTTATTGATTATACTTACTACTTTGACATTGTTCATCATATTATAATTTACAGCTCATGAGAGTATATGGAGCTTTGATGTGGTCACTTGGAAAAGTTCTGAACACACCAGAGGTTTCGCGTGTTTATATTGGGTATGCTATTCCGCTCCCTGTCTTCCATACTATAAATTCATATGACATAAATTGTAACTTATGATAGCTAAAGCAATAATGGCACACAATATTCTCTCCCTTTCTTTTTTCCTAAAATATTTACAACTTTCGTATCTTTTCCCTAGCATTTCTTTACAAGAAAATTTATCATTGTGTACTTGAACTTTTGATGGCACAAAAAGAAATAGATCATTGCCCAATGCGCTAGCTTTTAGAGTATGTTGCTTATGTAATTTGTATCATACTATCCATTACAACACTGTCATACAACTAAAATTTTATTTCAAGCCAACACATGAGTGATTTTTTTGTCATTGTAGCTCGTTCAACGACAAACCTGTTAAAGAATCAGCTCTTGGCCCTATGGGCCAAGAACTCTTCGAAAAAGAGCAAGACGATCTCCTTGCAGACTTGGTTGATATTCCAAAGAAGGCTTGTGACCGACGGGTATGATAATATTTTTCAGTGAAAGTCTGATATTTGTTTACTGCACAAGAATATCCATATTTTATGCTTTCGTTACATAAATGAGTTGATTACATCTTGCAGATCAATGAATTTGTGAAACGTGCCAGAGCTGCTAAGATGCATGCCTACATAATTAGTCATCTTAAGAAAGAGATGCCGGCCATGATGGGTAAAGCTAAGGCGCAGCAACGACTTATTGATAATCTGGAAGACGAGTTTGCAAAGGTACGTCTCTCGTGTATGATTTGATAAAAGGTTTTACCAAGTGGAAAAAGATACATATGCTTAACTCATTGGTTTTGCTAATTAGGTTCAAAGAGAGTTCCATCTACCACCCGGTGATTTTCCAAATGTCGAGCACTTTAGGGAGGTCTTAAATGGTTACAGCATCGACAAATTTGAGAAACTGAAGCCTAAATTAATCCAAGGTGTTGATGATATGCTCGGTTACGAAATCCCAGAACTCCTGAAAAATTTTAGAAATCCATATGACTAAAATAATTGTTAGCTGGTATACGAACTAATGTGTTTTGGTTGATTTTGAGTTAGTTTTTCAAGTTCAATTCAAAAACGTTTTATTGTGTTTCAATATAATACTCCTTTTTTCTTGCTAATTGCTATGAAATACTATATATTTTCTTGAATACCCTACCCTGCATGCCAACACTTTTCCAACCAAATCAATACGAAACCATTCCTGTATACTAAAAGAAATCGTTGTAACATGTCTGTACGTGCATATTTTTGTAAATAATAATTGAATTTAAATCACCCAAATTTGCCGTTGGACATTTAGCTTAAAAACACTAGTACAAGCAGGTCCTTATGCTTGTGTTTTATTCGTAATGATGAAATCACTTTTCTTCGAATGACATTAGTAATGTGTTTTTCTCCTATGAAAGATTAGAATATTTTCATCATTATTTAATGCTTACTTATATGATATCACTGATTAATATTACAAGTTTGATTTTTTTTCTAAACCATCCTGCTATATTATTCTTGTAGAATAAAAGATTCATTGCTGCAACCATAGAAGCAGTTTATTATAAAAAAAATAAAAATAATTGAGATTATGATTAGTTTCAATGATTAAGTTGTTGTGTATGTTATAATTTAAAACAGTATGTTTTGTAAAAATTATAATTAAAATATTGAACAAATATTAAATCACTCAAATAATTTTTTTCAATGAGATATAAGTATTTTAATATTATTTTATAAAATAATAATTTTATATATTTTCTTTAACTTCATCCAAGTACTTGAGTCGTCAACATTATTTTTAAGTCCAATTTGTGAGAATACTCTTAACAACTCCTCTATTCTATCTTATAAAATACACTAAACATTTTTTACAGTACAGTTTCTCTATATTATTTTAGATCATTTAAATATTTTTATCAATAAAAAAACTAATAAATTTAGAGAGATAAAGAAAAATTAATAAAATTAATTAAAAAAAAAAGTTTAAATGGGCTCTAAGCATTCACAACAACTATTTTACTCTATTTTTCAAAATACATCACTAAAATCTTTTTTTTTTTTTTTTCTATTTTACATTACACTATACATCAACTTTTCTATATTTTCTTTACATTATTTACATATTATATCTTTAAATATATTTTATTAATTAAAATAAGTATAAAAGAAAGAAGGAAAGAGAGATTAAAAAAATAATTAATTTGGAGAGAGAAAGAAGGAAAAGGGAATAAGAATATATATATTTTTTAAAAGATACTCTAAATCCTTCTCTACATATAGAGAAGAAGATAAAGAAACTCTAAAATAGAGACCCATTTACATCATCTACTAGAAAGATGTTTGCTACTTGTTTCTTCAAATATTTGAATAATAACCTATTTTGAACTTTGAAGGAGTTACTGAGAGTGCTCTAAATGAGCTACTTTACTTCTTTACAAATTTGATGAACCTTCATTATTTCTCATTCCAACAATAACTCCTTTAAACATTCTTTTCACCAAATCTTCGCCTCCGATGAAATTTTTTTGATGACTCTCTCAATCCTGAATTTACTGTCTGGAAAAGAAAAGACCAATTACTCTTATCTTGGCTTCGCTCTTCAATGTCTGAAGGTATGCTTGCATCTGTCGCTACTTTCACTTCCTCGTACTCAATGTGGAAAGCCCTTGAACAGAAATTCTCAAGTCAATCGAAAGCGCGACTGCTGCAACTCAAAGTTCAACAATCAAGTATTCAGAAATGTATTCTTGCAATTTCTGATTATGTTGACAAAGTAAAAGTTATTTGTGATAGTTTTGATGTAGTTGGGTGTTCTATGGGTGATCAAGATATGGTGTTGCATCTGCTCAACGGTCTTGGACCCGAGTTTGATCTTGTGGTTTCAGGTATCACATCTCGCACCGATACTCTTTGTAATGCCCCAAATTTCCTAATAAGGTTTAGGACCTTGATTAGGAGGCCGGGAGGGCCATAATTGATTTATTATTGTATTTAATGATTATATGCATGTTTACGTGAATTATATTATTATATGATGGTAAATGCATGCATATGGGTGTATTTATAATGATAAGGGCATTTTGGTAATTTGGCCTATTGAGGGCATATTTGTAAATTGGGTGCATATCGTAATTTGTGAATGAGATTTAATTATTATGGAGATATATTCGAGCTATTCGACATGAGACGGTCATATATAATGGATTAGCGGTTTTGTCATAACGGGGTCAATTTTGGGGTAATAGAAATGTTTATTTGGTGATAGATTGGGAATATTTGAGATCAGGGTGAAATTCTGGGAGTTTTGACTATAGTGTCCCCGGGGGTGTTTTCGGGACCCCGAGCACTAGGTTTTATTTGAGGTTACTTAAGCTTGAAATAGCTTGTCAGATAAGAACGTACGTTAGAAACCTCTCGTTTTCTCTCAAGGACGGTCCGTTTTACCGTTTGAGCTTTTTCGAAGATATCTTGAGTTCTAGGAGTCGGAATCAAGCGAGGGTCGAGGCATAGCGATCCTAGGAAAGAATAGAAGCTTCTTAGCCGAAGGATTTGACGGAAAACAACCCAATCAAAGGTAATTGAAGTTTAAGTTTTGAGTTATTTCGAGTTTCTAAGCTTTGAATTGATTTTGTGAATCGTTGAGTTTTCGGTTTGTTTGAACCTTGGGTTTTGAGGGTTTTGAGGTATTGGGAAGCTTGGGAACTTTGTTTTGATGATTGGGGAATGTATAGGTGTGTTTTTGAGGACTTTGAAGTGTTGAAAACACGTTGGAGAATGGTTCTGGGTTGGGCGCCGCGGCCCTGTTCTTGGGCGCCGCGGCCCTAGCTCGAGTTAGCAGGTGGCCCTTCTGTTTCGCTGGGCGCCGCGGCCCTTGTGTGGGGCGCCGCGGCGCTTGCCTCTAGAAATTCTGGGGGCCGCGGCCCAAGGTGCTAGGGCCGCAGCCCTTGCCCTGTTTTCACCCCGTTTGCTTGTTTTGACCCCGGGAACTTAGCTACGGGCCTCGGGAGTGTCCCTACCACTTGGATTAGTTTGGATTGATCTCTTGGAGGCTAGATATTGGTTTGGAAACCTTTGGGTTATCATGTTATTGATGGTGTTCCATGTTTGGTTATGATTAGGTGACCGCTAAGGGCTTAAAGGTTGACCGTTCTCAAGGGTCGTTCTTATATTGGTTCTAGCTCGGATTTGAGGTAAGAAAACTGCACCCTGTGTATATGTGACATGCATGGCTATTATGATGCATGTTGGTTGATTACTGTGTATGACATGCGTGGTTATTCTTGATGCATGTAGGCTGACTATTAAACGTGACATGCATGGCTGTTATTGGTGCATGTTGGATTGTTGAATATATTGCATATGATGCATAAGAAACATGTGATTAGGACATGCTT
Organism: Humulus lupulus; assembly: GCF_963169125.1. NCBI lineage: Eukaryota > Viridiplantae > Streptophyta > Magnoliopsida > Rosales > Cannabaceae > Humulus > Humulus lupulus. The sequence goes on along the minus strand of NC_084800.1, from coordinate 17,149,453 downwards.
GTATACTGGGTGTGATATCGTTCAGAGCTTGAGCCTCTGTGTTAATGCATAGTCCTAATTGTACTAATATCTGTTAAGTAAGCATGCTGAATACCTTGTTTATGGATATTGGACATGTGATATATGTTTGGTGGCATGGCTTACCTGTGTATGGCGCTGACTTATTAGTCAGAATCGACAATGGTGTCAGATCCGTCTGTGAAGCTGTGACTTATTAGTTAAGTTCACCACGGGCTGAGCACTGGTCGTGTTTTATCGACCTAAGGGTCAGAGGTGGCAGTGCTTTGTGAACGACGGGCCAAATAAAGATTAGATCTAATCGAGGTCGGCATTGAATGACTCATATGGGGTATTAGTGCTGGACCGACCGGAAGGTCAATGAGAACTATAAGCGCTTGCCTGGTCTACGACCAGATGACTATAGCCAAGGTATTGACCCCGGTGACCGTTTGTCACATGGCTAAGGGACGTTGTCCATAGTTTCGACTCTAGAGTCGTGAGGAAGGTTATGTTGGTGACTAATCACCTTGCACCTGTCCTAAACAAGCTTAAGTCGAGAATTACGCATTGAATGACTCATATGGGGTATTAATGCTAGACCGACCCAAAGGGTCGAAGAACTTATAAGCGCTTGCCTGGTCTACTACCAGATGACTATAGCCAAGGTATTGACCCCGGTGACCGTTTGTCACATGGCTAAGGGACGTTGTCCATAGCTTCGACTCTAGAGTCGTGAGGAAGGTTATGTTGGTGACTAATCACCTTGCACCTGTCCTAATCAAACTTATGAAATGATCATGTATCAGTTAAGCCCTGGTGACCCTATCGTCACATGGCTTGAAGGAGCGATGCTCATTATTGTGACTTTTGGCTATTGTCACCTATTTGCTTGGACTGATAGTCCTGAATGGTTATTATGATCGTTGTTGATATTATATCATGCTTTATTGTGTTTTCTTGCTGGGCTTCGGCTCACGGGTGCTACGTGGTGCAGGTAAAAGCAAGAGGAAGCTGGACCATCCTTGAGTTGGAGAGCTTAGGTGATGATGTGTACATATGCAGCTGCTCGTCCGCCACGGCCGAGGTTTAAAGTGGAACTAGGGTTGAACCCTGTTTTGCCGCTTAGAACGGCCTGTTGTAAATATTTTCTGTAATAGACTCTGAAATTATATTTTTGGGATCCCAATGTATATATTAAACGTTCTAGTGAAACGTTACATCTTAACCAAAAATGTTTAGACCCTAAACCGCTAATCATACTTAGTTACACGTTTTGGCCAAATGACTCGAATAGCAAGTTTAGCACTGTTTACAAGGCACACCGTAACGGTCCCTGGAGTTTGGGGCGTTACACTCTTTCTCTTGAAGAAATTAAAGCTTTACTCATGTCTCATTAGAGCCGTCTTGAAAATGGCTGCTAATCTTTCTCTTTCCCCTTCTCAACAGTTCAACAATGGTGGATATAGGTCTTCAGGAAACTTTGGTAGAGGTGGGAGTACTGATTCAGGTTCAAGATCCTATGGTCGAGGCTATGCTTGTGGTGCCCTGTCTGTCAATTGGTTACTTTATCAAGTTTGCTTACGGCCTGGACACTCTGTTGCTGTTTGTCACTATCGTTTTGACAAGAACTTCATCACTCCCAAATCTGGAAGCTCTCAACCCAAGGCATATTTGATCAAGCAAGAATTTGAATATGAACCACATGCTCATGATACCATCTCTGTTTCCGATTTTGGTGACTATAGTTCATGGTATGTTTATACTGGTGTTACCAATTGTTGACGTGGTTTTTCGCCAACAGGTAATTATACGAATAAGTAGGATGGATTAGTGCAAATTGGTAAACCGTAATATGAAAAGAATTGTAATCTAGACTTTGGGAAACTAATAGCAATAGAAAGATGGTCACTCCCTTTCTTTTTAGGTGGTTCGAGGGTTAAAATCCCCCTAGTCCACCAGTCGATATTATTGATTTCTCTTGGATATTTCTTACAAAGTGCTCCTTTACAAAAATATCCCAACCCCTTGAACTACCCAGGGTCTTGGTATTTATAGGAAGAGGATATCTAGGTAGGTATTGGGGTCATCCCGTGACCTCCTCATCCATCAAATCATTTATTTGACATTATTGATTAATTCCTAAACCTTGCAATGAAGTGTGGTCTAATCAATAAGTAAGGAGGGATAATGGGCCGCATGGCCCAAATCAGGCGTGGGATGTCTAAACACGCACGTTTATACTACGTATCCGAGAATTCAGGAATAGAATAGACACGTGACGTCTGGGATATGCACGTTTATATTGCGTGGTTGACTTTACAAGGATTCGGGGGTGTCAGGCCTCTGATGCACTACGAGCTTAATGTGGTGCTAGCTCGTAGTTCTCATCATGTCGACATAATGGCCCCAAGGAGTAGCTAAATGATTAACCAGCTTGGGCTGGTTAAATTAGGGGATGGTAGCAAACAGCTCCGGGTGGATGGTTGACACATGGCAGACCGAGTTAAGCCCTTTCTTAGCTCGCCGAAGTGCGCGAATATTTAGGGCGTACACCAATCATGTTGCATTTGGTATGGAAAATCTTGAGTCTGTTGTTCCCTATAATGGTTGCGAAACTCTTGCTGTTGGGAATGGTAAGAAACTTCAAATCTCTCACATTGGTACAACCCTTTTACCCTCTAATTCTTCTTCTTATTTGCATTTAAACACTGTAATAAAAGTGCTTGATATTACTAAAATCTTGCTTAGTGTTTCCAAGTTAACTAAGGACAATGATGTTTTCTTAGAATTTCACAAAACTTATTGTTTTGTTAAGGACAAGCAACCAGGGACGGTGTTGCTCAAAGAGAAGGTAAAAGATGGGCTCTATATGCTTGGTGAGAAAGCTTCACATCATCAAGAAATTCTGCTGCAATGTAATTTGGCTACTACATCAGTATGTCAACATTCTTGTGTTTTGTACTGATAATTGTAAAATACAAGTTGTTGTGACAACTTCTCCTTGTAATGATTCTCATATCAATAAAGACAAGTTCTATGCAATTTCTTTTGATTCTAAACCTCAAAATTTTCATACAAGTTCAGCCCATGATGTGAATGTTTGGCATTGGAAGCTTGGGCATCCAGCTCCAAGAATATTAAGTAATGTTCTCTCTCAAAAAGGAATAAGAGTTTAGCCCATGATGTGAATGTTTTGTGAAGCCTGTCAGAAAGGAAAAAGTCACACGCTACCATTTTCCTTATCTCAAACTAGGGCTACACAACCTTTAGAACTTGTTCATACTGATCCTGGGGGCCTGCTCAAGCTACTTCTAAAGATGGGTTCAAGTATTATGTGTTATATTATTTTATAATATAATGTAATATTATATCATATTATAATATAATGTTTTAGATTAAATAAATGTGACAAAGTGTGTCACATATTGTAACATATAATAGAGAGTTACAATATTTAGATATATGAGATATATCCAAATAATGTAACATATTTGGTGTTACAAATTTGTAACTTCCAAATATTACCATTTATTGTGTAAAATTGTTGTTACACAATATTGAGATGAATTTCATAAAGTCATATGTGATATGGGTGTTAGAGATATGATTTTAACCCCAATAATGTGTTTTGGGAGTTACAAAATCATTTGGGAGGGTTTGGAACCGTTTGGAAAAACAGCACAATTTTAAGTGCTGAAATTGGTCGGTGGCCGCGGCCACTGAATGTTGGTGGCCGCGGCCTGTGGGACAGAGACCAGTGGCCGCGGCCACTAATGTCTCTGGCCGCGGCCACAAGCCAAAAACTGACCAATTTTCAGTTTTTTCAATCTTTGTTGAACGACTCAAACTTGATAATTCCAGAAAGCATTTCCTATAATCTGTGAGAGATCCCTTAGTGCTTGAGTTAGGGGGAAATAAGCTTTTGGACAAAGGTTTCAAACCTTGTTCAAGTTGGTGATCCCCAACACTCTCCACTTTGGTAGTGTGAGTGAGAGTTGCTTCTATTTAGTTTGTTTGTTCTTTCTTTCTATTCTTTTTCTCTTCATCTTCATATTCTTCTCTTTTGTTTATTTGTATTTCTTGTTTTGAGTTGTAATCTTCTTTTCTTTATTTCAAACATTTTACTTTACTTGTAACATTTTGCTTTGAGTTGTATTTTCACCATTCTATTCTTCTTCTCTTCTTCTTGTTCTTTAGTTTATTTGTATTTTCAGTTATAGAGTTGTAATCTTATTCAATCAATCATTATTTATTTGTAATATATTGCATAGAGTTGTAATATTATTATCAATTTCTATTGAGGCAAAACAATTTTTTCCTAACATTCAAAAGCTTAACCCTTTTTTGTTTCAATGGAAGGGGAGACAATCAAGATCATGAACCAAGACCTAGTGAGATTGGATAAGTTTGATGGATCCAACTTTACTAGGTGGCAAGACAAGGTGAGGTTTCTTTTAACCACTCTCAAAATCACCTACATCCTTGAGTCTTCCTTGGCACCTCTAGCCGAGCCATCCGACAAAGACACTCCCGAGGAGGTGGAGAAAAGAAGGAAGAGGGAGGAGGACAATCTCCTTTGTAGGGGTCATATCCTCAACGCCCTATCTGATAGGCTCTATGACCTCTACACCGAGACCAAATCGGCCAAGGAGATATGAGATGCACTTGAGAAAAATTTTAAGGCGGAAGAGAAAGGTACCAAAAAGTTTTTGATATCTCAATACTTCGATTTCAAATTTTTTGGTGATAAATCTATTCTTCCTCAAATTCATGAATTGCAAATTATTGTTAATAAATTGCAAAGCTTATAGGCTATTAGACTTAGAGTCTAATATTATGATTGAATCTAGAGAAGTTGAATTCTTTGAGAATATGTTATGTGACAACAATTCTCAAGCTTCAACATCTCTAAAGGAGAGTTTGTTATATGAGAACAATTCTCAAGCTTCTACATCCAAAGTTGATTCTCAAGAGGAGAATTCTCAAAAGGATGTAAAGCAACCCTTTGAACCTAGAAGAAGTCAAAGGCTTAAAAATCATAAAAGTCTAGTAGTGGATGAGATAGATTCTCAACGAATTTCATTCTACATGGTAGAAGGAAATAGAGAGGAAGTCATTAGGAAAATTCCTATTGTACTTCTCGTTGAGGATGATCCTAAGACTTATAGAGAAGCTATGCAATCGAGAGATAATGCATTTTGGAAAGAAGCCATCAATGATGAGATGGATTCCATCCTTTCCAATAACACTTGGGAATTGGTAGACCTCCCACCGGGGTCTTAGCCAATTGGGTGTAAGTGGGTATTTAGGAGAAAATACCACACTGACGGCACTATCCAAACTTTTAAAGCTAGATTAGTAGCTAAAGGGTTTAGGCAAAAAGAGTGTATCGATTATTTCGATACCTATGCGCCTGTTGCAAGAACAACTTCTATAAGAATTTTGTTCGCTTTAGCTTCTATACACAACTTGTATGTTCATCAAATGGATGTCAAAACGGCATTCCTTAATGGTGACCTCAATGAGGAGGTCTATATGGAACAACCCGAAGGGTTTGTCCTACAAAAATATGAACATAAAGTTTGTAGACTTGTAAAATCCTTATATGGATTGAAACAAGCTCTTAAGCAATGGCATGAGAAATTTGATCAAGTCATCATGTCTAATGGGTTTAGACATAACAATGGAGACAAGTGTTTGTATTCCAAAACTTGTAAGGGATATGTGATTATTGTTTGCTTATATGTGGATGACATGCTTATTCTAAGTAATAGCATGAAAGGGATAGAAGAAACAAAGAGGTTTCTATCATCAACCTTCAAGATGAAAGATCTTGGAGAAGTTGATACCATACTCGGTATCAAAGTAAAGAAACATAGTGGGGGTTTTGCGTTAGGGCAAGCCCACTATGTTGAGAAAGTATTGAACAAATTTAACCATCTCAAGGTTAAAGATTCCAATACTCCATTCGATATTAGTGTAAAACTAGAGAAGAATGAAGGAAGAGCGGTGGCTCAATTGGAGTACGCTAGTGCTATAGGGAGTCTAATGAGTGCTGCCCAGTGTACTAGACCTGATATAGCATTTTCCGTAAGTAAACTTAGTAGGTTTACAAGTAATCCAAGTGTGGATCACTGGAAGAAGAGTCCTAGGTTATCTCGAGAAAACCAAAGGACTAAGCCTTCACTACTCCAAATTTCCTTCGATATTAGAAGGATATACAGATGCAAGTTGGATATCCAATCTTGGGAACAACTTGTCCACAACTAGTTGGGTATTTACACTTGGTGGAGGTGCAATTTCTTGGGGTCCCAAGAAACAAACCTGTATATCTCATTCCACTATGGAAGCAGAGTTCATAGCTCTAGCTGCTACCGGCAAAGAGGCCGAATGGTTAAGGGATCTGTTGATAGAGATTCCCCTAATCAAAGATAATGTATCTACTATATCGATACATTGTGATAGCCAAGCGACATTGGCTAGAGCATACAACGGAGTGTATAATGGGAAGTCTAGACATATTAGTCTAAAACATGGATATGTAAGAGAATTGATTCAAAGAGGAGTCATCTTAATATCCTATGTGAGAACAAGTGAAAATCTGGCGGATCCTTTCACTAAGCCACTAACGAGGGATTTAGTGGCTACATCATCTCGAGGGATAGGACTTAAACTCCCTAAAGAGATTCACGATTGATGGTAACCTATCTTAACACTAGTTATTCAACTAGTGTTAGGTTCAATAGGTAACAACAAATCAATCAAGTGAATATTAGTTGTACTCAAAACAAGTCCCATATGAGATATTGAGTACTTGTGTGTTACCAAGTGGAGGGTTAAAACCGAAAGGTTTTTTTTAATAGAATTCAATCTTGTAAAGACAAGTATTTTTGGTAACGAAATACTGTAAGAATTCTACCTATATGGACCTAGGGATGGTGCCGCCTCTCATGAGAATTGGGAGTATTCTCAAGAACGTCCATGAATGGAAAGTGCACATGACCATTAACCGTGCAAAGCGAGACATAGAGGTCTCAAGTGAACATCGCAAAGGTGTGTGTGTTATCACCGATTTGTCATCATGAAAAGATGGTTCAATGCCTAGTGCAACCTAATTTTCGAAAAAAATTGTGATAATTACACTATAGTAAAGTTCAAGTTGAAAAACACTTTGCTTTATACACTAATGCAATGACTCCTATAATAGAGAGTTCTTATTTAATCAAGTGGGGGATATGTTATATTTCAAAATATAATGATTGATTAAATAAGTGTTACAATAGATAACTATTTAATCTAGTGGGGGAATGTCATATTATTTTATAATATAATGTAATATTATATTATATTATAATATAATATTTTAGATTAAATAAATGTGACAAAGTGTGTCACATATTGTAACATATAATAGAGAGTTACAATATTTAGATATATGAGATATATCTAAATAATGTAACATATTTGGTATTACAAATTTGTAACTTCCAAATATTACCCTTTATTGTGTAAAATTGTTGTTACACAATATTGAGATGAATTTCATAAAGTCATATGTGATATGGGTGTTAGAGATATGATTTTAACCCCAATAATGTGTTTTGGGAGTTACAAAATCATTTGGGAGGGTTTGGAACCGTTTGGAAAAACAGCACAATTTTAAGTGCTGAAATTGGTCGGTGGCCGCGGCCACTGAATGTTGGTGGCCGCGGCCTGTGGGACAGAGACCAGTGGCCGCGGCCACCAATGTCTCTGGCCGCGGCCGCAGGCCAAAAACTGACCAATTTTCAGTTTATTCAATCTTTGTTGAATGGCTCAAAAAACCCAAATAACTCCCAAATCTCTTTTTTAATTCCATATTAATCCAATTAAACATTGGTAACAACCATGGGGGTTGGTGGAATTTGAAATTCAAAGGGTGTCTCTAAACTCTATAAATAGGAGCCTATATCTCACTTGTAAGACACAACATTTCTATCCATTAGAGCACTTGGCTAGAAACACCTTAAAGCTTGATAATTCCATAAAGCATTTCTTATAATCTGTGAGAGATCCCTTAGTGCTTGAGTTAGGGGGAAATAAGCTTTTGGAAAAAGGTCTCAAACCTTGTTCAAGTTGGTGATCCCCAACACTCTTCACTTTGGTAGTGTGAGTGAGAGTTGCTTTTATTTAGTTTGTTTGTTCTTTCTTTCTAGTCTATTTCTCTTCATCTTCATATTCTTCTCTTTTGTTTATTTGTATTTCTTGTTTTGAGTTGTAATTTTCTTTTCTTTATTTCAAACATTTTACTTTACTTGTAACATTTTGCTTTGAGTTGTATTTTCACCATTCTATTCTTCTTCTCTTCTTCTTGTTCTTTAGTTTATTTGTATTTTCAGTTATAGAGTTGTAATCTTATTCAATCAATCATTATTTATTTGTAATATATTGCATAGAGTTGTAATATTATTATCAATTTCCATTGAGGCAAAACAATTTTTTCCTAACATTATGTTCATTTTATTGATGATTACAACAAATTTACTTGGATCTTTCCCTTGATTTTAAAGTCTCAGGCCTTTGAAGTCTTCATACAGTTCAAAAGTTTAGTAGAGAATCAATTTGGGTTGCCAATAAAAGGTGTTCAAGCAGATTAGGGAGGCGAGTATAGACTTTTGCTCGTTATTTGACTGATCAAGGGATTAAATTTTAACACCCATGCCCTCACACGTGAGCAAAATGGAAGAGCTGAGCGTAAACGCTGCCATATTACTGAAACGGGACTTACACTTCTTGCTCAATCTGGTCTGGATCTTTCTTATTGGTGGCATGCCTTTCAAAGTGTTCTTTTTGTCATTAACAGATTGCCTACACCTATTTTAGTTGATTTATCTCCCTATGAGTGTCTATTTGGAAAAAAACCTAATTATGCTTTCTTAAAGTCTTTTGATTGTGCTTGTTATCCACACTTGAGGCCTTATCAACATCACAAGCTCAATTTTCGAACTGAACAATGCATTTTCATTGGGTATTCTATGCAACATAAAGGCGATCTTTGTCAAAACTCACCTGGTAGAGTGTATATTGTGCGTACTGTTGTCTTCCATGAGACTCACTTTCCTGCATTCCAACCTTCTTTGACATCTTAGGTACATGATCCCACTCCAATATCTTTACCTACTATTACTTTTCAAACTACCCTTTTTATTCAGCTTCTAACTCTACTCTTCCCGCCTTGACGCCATTTGTTGAAACATCTGAAACCACTACTGGTGTTCTATTTTAGCCTCCTTGTTCTCTTCCAGTTGCTCCAACGGTTGTACAAGACCTATAGTTGCAGCCGCTTGATGCTTTCAATGTTAATAGTGTACTCGAAGCTTCTCTCAGTCACTTGTACATACCTCTGCTGATAGTCACCAAAGTGATACTCTTATTGCCACTTCAGTTCCTTCTCTTGTGGCTGACATTGGTTTCACCTGTATACGCACACATGTTGTAATGCCCCGAATTCTCCGATGTGGTTTAATGGCGGGATTAGTAGGCCGGGAGGGCCATACTTGTTTAATTATGCCATTAAATGATAGTATGCATGTATATGTGAATTATATTATAATATGATGTTAAATGCATGCATGTGGGTCCATATTTTGATTACAGGGGTGTGATGGTAATTTGGCCCGTTGAGGGTATAATTGTATAATTGTATGCATGCCGATGATATATATGTTAAGACCACATTATAATGTGGGTTTGTTTGAGCTATTCGGCATGAGATGATCTTGGAATATTGATTAACAGTCTAGTCACAACAGGTTTAAGTTCGGGGCTCGGGATGAGTCTCGGGGTGATTTTAAGGATTAGAACGTTGCCGGGAATTAAAGGGGTAACGAGATATGAATTATTGGTGTTTGAGATTATTGGGAATAGCGGGAATTGGAGAGCGTTAATTATGATTAACGAGATAGGTGGAAAATACCAATTTTGCCCTTGGGAGCCTTTAGAAACTTTAAATTGACCTAGGGGTATAATGGTCATTTCACCCCTAAGATAGATATAACTTTTTCTTGGCTGTGAAAGAAGAGAGAAAACAGAGTATATTCAAGAGCCTTCCCGTACCATCCTTTCTTCAGCTTTCTTTGGGATTTTTAAACCATTCTTGAGGATTCAAGCTTTGGAAGTAAGCCTTGGGAGTTTGGGAGTGTGTTCCTCCATTGAAGAGCATCATAAGCTGAGCTTTGGGTAAGTTTCTAATCATTGAATTCCCTGGTTTGCCATGTTTTAGTTCTGTTTTGCAGTTGTGAATTCTAGGTTGAGATCTTAGTTTTGATGGGAGTTTTGGCTAGGGTTCTTATGGTTGTGATGTTTGGGGTATGTTAGGATGGTTTTTGGGTTCATTTGGCATCAAAAATGGGATTTGGAAGCATTGGAAACAGGTTAGAATCGAAGGAGATGAAGAAGGAGGTTTCAGGGGGTTCCTGGTCTGGAGGTAGTGCTATAGCGCCCACCTTTGGGCGCTACAGCGCTACTCATGGGGCATTTGGGCGTGTTGGAGGTTCTGAGAATAGCGCTGGGGCGCTAGAGGTCAGTGCTGTAGCGCTACTCTGTTCCTTCAAAGTCCCGTTTTGGGTGTTTTTAAGGGTTTTTGACTTGGGGTTTCAATCCTTAAGGCCCGGGATCGAATCTACTCACCGTGTGGGCATGTTTCGAGGTCCCGAGAGTGGTGCTTAGGTCAAGACCCTATTATTGTGGATTCTCATTCATGGAGGTTATAATTGGTTGTGATTAGGTAACCGCTATGGAACCAAAAGATCGATCGTTCTCAGGAGTCGTTCTTATAATATTTCTCGCTCGAACCTGAGGTAAGAAAATTGCACCCTGTGTATATGACATGTATGACAGTTGTTGAGACATGCTGATTGATAAATGTGGACATGGATTGCATATTAAATGCTAGTGAATATTGTTTACTTGTATATGACACTGACTAGTCAGGGACACTGACCTAAGAGTCAGAAACGGCATAAGCGTCCTGAACGCAGGGCTGAATGAAGATTAGATCTAATCGATAGCAGCGTTGAATGACTCTAAGGCATTAACGCTAGACCGACCCTAAGGTTGATGAATCTTATAAGCGCTTGGCTAGTCTAAGACTAGTTACTCAGAGCCAGGGCCTAAGGCTTAGGTGACCGTTTGTCACATGGCTAGGGAACGTTGTTCCAGGGTTATGACTCTATGGTCATGAGGAAGGTTATGTTGGTGACTAGTCACCATGCACTTATCATGTTTAAGCTAGTGAAAGGTTCATTTACCTGTTAAGCCCCGGTGACCTTATTGTCACAAGGCTGAGGGGAGTTATTCCCAATTTAGTGATTTTTGCGATTGTCACCTATCTATTTTGGACTGATAGTCCTGAATGATTATTATGATCATTGTTGATATTATATCATGCTATATTGTGTTTTCTTGCCGGGCCTTGGCTCATGGGTGCTATGTGGTGCAGGTAAAGGGAAAGAAAAGCTCACCCAGTCTTGAGTGGAGAGCTTAGGTGGTGATGTGTACATATGCGGTCGCTTGACCTCCACGGCCAAGGAGTTCTCAGAGGAACTAGGGGGTTTACCCTATTTTTGTCGCTTAGGTCGGCGGGGTTGTAAATTTGGAAACAGTAGTGGCCATTCTGTATTATAAATAACTTGTAAATGTTTTAATGAGCTCATGAGCAGTTTTAATAAAATATGTCCTTTCCCTTTTTATTGTTTTTCTACCTTAGCCTGTTAATAACACTTAAAGCACATTTTTAATCAAATGACTCGGGTAGCGAGTCAAATTTCCGGTTCACCGATCACCGTAACTGTTCTGGGGTAACTAGGGCGTTACACATGTCATGACTACTCGGTCTCAACATGGTATTTATAAACCAAAAGCTTATTCAGCTACAATGCATCCAGATCCAACTTGGTACAAGTCAATGAAACAGGAATATGATGCCTTAATGAAGCCAAGTACTTGGATTTTAATTCCTTATAGTCTTTATATGAATTTAGCTGGCAATAAATGGGTGTTTAGAGTTAAGTTGAATGCTGATGGAACTCTAGACAAGTTTAAATCAAGATTAGTAGCTAAAGGATATCTCCAAACACATTGTATTGACTATGAAGATACTTTTAGTCCTATAGTTAAGCCCGCTACAGTGAGACTAGTTCTTACTCTTGCTATTTCTTTTCATTGGGATGTCAAGCAGCTCGATGTAAGTAATGCTTTTCTGAATGGTACACTGAATGAGACAGTTTATATGCAGCAACCACAAGGTTTCATTGATCCCACTAAGCCAACTCATGTCTATAAGCTTAATAAAGCTTTATATGGGTTAAAGCAAGCTCCAAGAGCTTGGAATGATAAGCTCAAACAAACTTTGTTTCAATGGGGATTTGCATCTGCCAAATCTGATAGCTCTTTGTTTGTTTTTGGTTCCGGAAATCAATTGGTTCTTCTTTTGGTGTATGTTGATGATATTCTCATCACTGGACCAAATCCAACTCTCATTTCCAAGCTTATTTCAGATCTAAATAATTCATTTTCCTTAAAAGACTTGGGGTCTATTCATTATTTTCTTGGAATAGAAATTCATAGAACCTCAATTGGCATGTACTTGTCTCAAAGCAAATATATTTATGATCTTCTTGTTAAGACTGACATGGATGGTGCTAAAAGTTGTTCAAGTCCTACTCACAAATTGTCTCTCACTGAAGGAGTTCCCTTTGCTGATGTGTCTCTTTACCGTAGTACCTTGGGAGCTCTTCAATATCTTACTCTTACCCACCCTGATGTAGCCTTTATCATCAACAAACTCAGTCAGTTTGTCCATGCTCCTACAGATTTGCATTGGGAAGCCTACAAAAGACTTATGCGCTATCTGAAAGGTACCATTTCAAATGGTATTTTGATTAAACTAGCCACTAGAATGTGTCTTCAAGGTTACTCCGATGCCGATTTGGGCCAGCTGCCCTGATGACCGTCATTCTAGAGGAGGTTATGCCATGTTTCTTGGTGGCAATTTAGTTTCAGGGTCTACTAAAAAACATGGTTGTGGCCAGATCAAGTACTGAAAGTGAATTTAGAGCTTTAGCAAATACTTTAGCTGAGATTAAGTGGCTTATGTCTGTACTTACTAAGTTACAAGTCAAGCTACCTGACTGTCCAATTTTTTGGGTTGACAATCAAAGTGCTACTGCTTTAGCCGCGAATCCAATATTTCATGCTCGCTCCATACATATTGAGATTGATTTGCATTTTGTGCGTGATCAAATTATTGCCAAAGAACTTGCTGTTCATTATGTCCCATCATTGGATCAAGTTGCAGATACCTATTGATTGTTTTGCCTATCTTAAGTCCAAGCTCAAAGTGGTTACAACCACTTTTTGCTTGATGACCATATTAGTTAGACTGCTATTATTTTCATTAATCATTTTTCTTATCTTTCAATTAGTTGTATTAACAACTTTTAGTGTACAGCTTTATCTATTATTATTTTTTTGAAATTACAACTTTATCTATAATTATATAGAGTTCTTATTTTAAAAGGACCTATTCCTAATGTAGTCATGTCATGGGAGTGTTGCTTATTTTATTACTTTCTGTAAATTAGCAAGAGAAAGGCCAATTTACATCTAATCAGCGATAAAAACAAGGTATGTTTCGTCATTTCACTTACAAGGGTCTCATTTGTCAAGTCACAAAACCTGCTTTATTTTTTTTGACTTTCAACTATCTTCTGATCTTCAGAACAACCAAAAATGGAGAAATCATATAAAATTGGGAAAAGATTCGAAGGGAAGGTCGCGATTGTCACGGCTTCGACTCAGGGAATCGGCTTCAGTATCGCAGAGCGTCTAGGTATCGAAGGTGCCTCCGTCGTGATCTCTTCCCGAAAGCAGGTTTCGACGCCGTACTACTTGAATTCAATCTTTGCCTTCAATAATTTTGAAATTTACGCATCTGGCTTTTCTTACCCATACTCAAATTTGATTTCTTTCATTACTTTATTCCTACCTGCTAAGAAATAATAATTGAGAATAGATAACTTGATGGAGCTCTTTTGATCAAATTGTCCCAGAAAAACGTGGATGAGGCAGTTGAAAAGCTAAGGGGGAAGGGAATTGAGGCGTTTGGGATTGTTTGTCATGTTTCAAATGCTCAGCAAAGGAAAAATCTTATAGACAAAACTGTTCAGGTGAGACATAGTTTGTGTTCTTGGTTTCACATTTAATTTTTGAAGATCAATGTTTAAAGGTCTTAGTATCTTTGCCCTAGTAAATTTTATAGTTAGTGTTTGTTTATGTATTCTGTTCAAGTGATTGAAACTTGCTGGTTTGCTCACAGAAATATGGGAAGATTGATGTGTTTGTATCGAACGCTGCTGTAAATCCTTCCGTTAATTCGATTTTGGAAACCCGAGAATCCGTCCTTGACAAGCTATGGGAAGTTAATGTCAAAGCTTCTATACTTGTTCTACAGGTAATAAGATTAGGAAATGAGAAGTATATGCTGTAGTGTTTTTTGAGTGAGGTAGCATGATATGGTCTGGTTGTTTCGTTGGGTTTTGTTTGTGACCTGCATTACAGTTACTGGTCTTCAGCTAGTTAACCATTTTCACGAATGACCAGTTTATCTTCCCAACTTCATTTTGAGCACATAATATTTTAGAGGCATGTTTGTAGGAAACTAATCTGTAATTTAAAGCATTGCAACTGGAAAGGTTTGTAGGAAATAAGAATGAATAAAAAATTGAGTCGTCCCTTCTCAGGTCATGAAAAAACTTTATTGATTTTATGACCACTGCGGGTTTTATTACTAATTAGTACACATAACCTAGACATGATAGTTAAGGTATGATTCCACTTGATTATGTTAATAGGATGCAGCTCCTCACTTGACAAAGGGTTCTTCAGTTGTTTTCATTTCCTCTATCGCTGGTTTCCAACCTGACCGTACCTTGGCAATGTATGGGGTCACTAAAACTGCCCTCTTGGGGCTTACCAAGGCAAGTAATTGGTTCGAACGTCTTACATCGTTTATTTCATTAAGAACTTTTTCGGCTGTGCTGATTATGTGTTCATATATTTTCTCAATATTCCTCTAGGCACTTGCTGCTCAAATGGCCCCAAATACTCGAGTAAACTGTGTTGCACCTGGTTTTGTACCAACACATTTTGCGGATTTTCTTACTAGAGATGCTGCTATTGTAAGTAGATTTCTAATCCCAATTGGGTAATACACATCTCACCAAAAAAACTCTGCTCTGAGTTTCCTTGCCGACTAATATCTGATTTGAAATTTATTGCAGAAGCAGGAGCTTGAGGAGAAGACTCTGCTTAAGAGGCTTGGAACCACTGAAGACATGGCTGCTGCTACTGCTTTTTTGGCGTCTGATGATGCTTCTTACATAACTGGAGAAACACTGGTGGTGGCTGGAGGGACCCAATCTAGGCTCTAATTCCCCTTCTTTTTGTATATTAGGTGTCGATAAGATTCATGGATTATTATCAATAAAAGTTCGTATGGTTATAGCAGTTATGTTGGACAGAACATGGAATAGGTTACACAAATTGGTTGCAACTCGGAAGGTATGGCAATCTTCTTTCTGTAGCTCGTGACCTCAAACGGTTTCTTTATCTGAATGCTAGGGAATTTTCTTTACCAGTCTTTACTCTCCTTGTTTTCATAGTTATAAGGCGGAGAGCGCATATGATGCTTCAGAGGAATACAACTTTATCATTTAAAATGAAGATATAAATATATATATATATTTATTATATATATATATATTTATTAGGACTTCCCAAATTCTGTTAAGTGTTGGTAGAAGAGAGATTTAATTTTTTTTTATATTTACAACAAAAAATAACTAAGTTATTATGTTTGTAGCATTAAGTATAAAGTTATTTTTTTACGGTTAAAGTACTGTTTATATTTTAGTGCAATTTGGTATAATTGTTTATTTCCACTATTAAATTCGTTGCAACACATATATGAAAGTACTCAATTAAAATAATATTTGCGATGAAAGTACATAAATTATAAAAAAATTTAATACCACATAAATGAATTTAACAGTAAAAGAAACGGTTGTACCAAAATATGGACAAAATGTATGTTTATCACTAAAAATTAATTTGGGTATTTAAGTATTACAAAATATAATAATTTAGTTTAGTTTTATCACAAATCTTCCTAATTTTAATGAATTAAAAAAAATGGTTAAATTGAAAATTAGACAAGGGAATGATAGAGGATATGAGTCCTTTCCATTTATTTATTAGAAAATGTGAAGCACTCATCATAAAATATTGTTTTGCCAAAAAAAAAAAAGTCGTATGTTGAAGTTAATATTTATACGATTTAAACTTTATCAATACACTTTTAAATTTACAAAATACGAAGTATCAACAATGAAAAGAAATACGAGGACAGAATCGAAGAGATAGAGAGTTGGAGCTTAACTAACGAAACATACTTGGGACGGGAAGGTTAGTTTGGGTGGTGGTTGGAACTCACCGGATAAAAAAAATGCTCCCAAGTTATACAAAATAGAATTTACAATAACCAGATATATTAGAAATAATAATAAAACTAGAATTCATTTTCAAAGTGTAATAAAGAACAACACAAAAATTCAAGATAATTTCCCAAGTTAGAATCACCAACTGGAAAGAGTGGCTCCAATGGTTCAAAGATGATACTCATCGACTACGGGGACTAAGTTTCAACAAATTCCTCGCTGGTTCAGCCATAATAGAGTATATATGGAGAGAAAGGAATGAAATCACTCATAGAGACGCAAGACTTGTATGGGGATCTTGACAACAAGAATAAATTTCAGGATGAGTGAGCTTGAGGAATCTAGTGAGATCATGGACGCTAGATTGAGGGAATGGATTCCACCTCCACCGGGTTGGGTAATATGTAACACAGATGTTTAAGTGGGGCTTCACCACTCAATAGTTGCTGCTCTATTCAGAGAGATGAAAATGAGGAAATGGTCAATGCCTTTGCTAAAAGAACAACAGTCCCAGACCTGACCATAAGAGAGATGATGGCGTTGTCTAATGCAGCAAAATGGAGTGAAGAAGGAAAGTTCATTGGAATTATTTTTCAGTCGGATAGAAGCTTAGCAGTGCAGGCGTTAAAGGATAGTGATCATTCAAGAATTGACTTTTAAGGTCATAGAAATAGTCATCCAGTTCAAAGATGCAGTGAACAAATGGAGACTATGGGAAGTACAACATATACCGAGAATAGTCAACCATGCAGCTCACAAAGTAGCAAAATGGGTGAGAATCAATAAGCTGGAAGGCCAGATTGCATCGGACAAAGTAGGCAGAGGTCTCCTAACAAACTTCGCAGGATTGAGGAAGACGACGTAAGGCGGTGCTCATTGCCTGAGCACAGTTTTGTTTTAGCCTTCGGCGTCCCCTCGGGGTTTCGTTTGTAGTGTTTAGAATGTTCTAGTTGTTTTTATTTGAGTTGTTCTTCATGGTAGATTATCTTTGTTGGGACTTTCTCTGCTTTCTCAGTTGTTTTGGAGAACTTTTAGTTAATGTTAGTTTATCGTGTGCTCTGGTTGGAGGCACTTGTTATCAATATATTCCATCCCGCTTGGTACGGAGGCGGAAAGACATTTCACTTCTTGATCGGAGCCATTAATTTTTATTATAATGATCCAACAGTGGAAGCTCATGAATGCTGCATTAATATGGGCCATTGAAAGTTGGATTAATGATCTAACAGCGGGGGAGTATTCTGCAAGGGAAATTTCACTTTTTATCTCTAATAATAGCTAATATTACCAAAAAATCCCAACATTAATAATATTTTCAAATTAATGCTAAACTTTCCTCCCATACCCAAAATACCCCTCCCATTATATCAAAAATTCACAAAACCTTCTCTTCCACTCTCCTCCCTCTCTCTCTCTAATTCTCACGAAATCTCCATAAAACCTACAATTTTGTATAATTTTCTTGTCAAAATCATTGTTAGTTATCTCCATTGTTTCTGTGAATTCGTTAATATCAAAGGCAACATCTATTTTGAGAGTTTTTGGAGGAGAAAAACCATGGGTAATGAGATTTTACATTTTGTGTTGGGTATTATTTGTTTACATTTTTTTTGGCTATTTTGAACAGATCTGAGCCTATATTGGTGTATTTTTCGGGATTTTTTTAGAGATTCCGCGATCTGTGTTTTTCTGGGTTTTCTGCAATTTTTTTGCTCGATAGAAGCTCGATAACGGTTCGATAACGGTTCGATGGTATGTAGAAGAAGGTCTTTGTAAGAGCTCGATGTTAGCTCGATAATAGCTCGATAGGTTCGGTTTAGTGCTCGATGGAAACTCGATAAGGGTTCGATAAGGGGTCGAATGGATCTATAATATGTGAGCTCGATAGTAGCTCGATATGAGCTCGATAGGGTTCGATTGAGGGTTTGGTTGTGTTTTATGGTCGGTTTTGAGAAATGATAGCTCGATGCTAACTCGATAATAGCTCGATATGGGTTCGATGGAGGGTTGGTTAGGTATATGTTCTGTTTTGAAAAATGGTAGCTCGATGATAACTCGATAATAGCTCGATAGGGGTTCGATGGAGGGTTTGGTTAGGTTTGTGTTCTGTTTTGAGAAATGGTAGCTCGATTCCAACTCGATAATAGCTCGATAAAGCTCGATAATGTTATTTTTTATTGCATTTCTGGAAAAATGACAGTTTTCCTGACAATGTTAATGTTTTTTTTTCCAACACAGGCTCTATTGTCTACGTTTTTGTAACCTACAATGGTGTTTGGGAATTACAAGGGAATAAGTGGATTTTCAAGGACCCTCAATGCACGGTGATACCGATGGAGGATACTGTAACGTACTTGCAACTTCTTGACATATTGCACAAGGAACTTAAAGTTGATAAACAGATGTATGAGTTGAAATTGGAGGTTCCTTACACTTGTGGCGACCAACCGTTTACACCCGTTCATGTTGAAAGTGATCTTGGTGTCCGTGCATTCATAGGAGTAACATCTAAAGAAAGGTTGGCCTTGTGTGTCACTCCTGTTAAAAAGATTGTCATTGCAGACCCATATTCCACTCCCGGACCTGAGGGAGCAGCCAGTACTTTAGGATTTCCTATTGGTGACCTGAGGGACAACCAGTATGAGTACAACCCCTATGTGAATGACGATCCGGTAGCCGAACACAATGAGGAATTAGGAGACAATTCGGTGGATGATGATCTATTAGCTGAACATTTGCAAGTAGAAGAAGCACAAGAACAACCAATACGTCATATTGCACGGACGAACCCACCAAGTCAAGGACGCCGAACACCTGGCACCAGCTCTAGTCGTCATGGTGGAACAGAATATAACTATACAGGGAACATTTCAATATGTTCAACAGAAGATCACAGAAAATGGAGTGCTCCCATGTTTACAAAAGAAGATATCATAGCTTGTAGTCGTTCTGAATCACCCTCATCCGGTATAGCGTTGGGGGAATTACATCTTGGGAAGACATTTGAGAACAAGATGGAATTGAAAACCAAAGCGGCTCTCTTTGCAATGAAGAATAATTTTGAGTTTATGGTTAAGAAGTCTGGTACTGATGTGTTGTATATCACCTGCAAGGATCCTGATTGTGGTTGGAGAATAAGAGGGAAAAAAGTAGCGCGATCAGAGATGTTTGAGATCACTGTTTATAATAGTGTACATACTTGCTCACTAGAATTGCGACAAAAAGACCACCGTCAAGCAGCACCTTCTGTCATTGGGCACCTTATCAAGAACAAATATGCTACTGATGGCACTAGCTATCCACCAAACAGCATAAAGGAGGATATGAAGAATAATTTTGGGATCGATATGAGTTATATTAAGGCTTGGAGATGCAGAGAGAAGGCACTCGGTTATGTTAGGGGGACACCTGAAGAATCGTACTCCAAGTTACCTTCTTACCTGTACATGCTGCAGCAAAAGAATCCAGGTACAATTACTGATTTTGTCACAGATGACGGTCGCTTTCTTTACTGTTTCTTCTCACTCGGAGTTTGTAGAAGGGGATTTACATCATGTCGTCCTGTTATATGTGTGGACGGCACTTTCTTAAAGTCAAGGTACGGTGGCCACATGTTGTGTGCTGTCGCATTGGATGCGAATAACCACATTTATCCAATTGCATTCGCGATTGTTGACAGTGAGAATCATGCTTCTTGGAAGTATTTCATGATGAAATTGAAGGAAGCCATTGGAGTTGTTGATAATCTGTCTTTTGTTTCAGACAGGCATGCTAGCATTATTCATGCTCTTGAGTTGGTCTTCCCCGATGCCTACCACGGCGCATGCTACCATCACATAAGTATGAATGTAATCGCTAAGTTCAAGACCGATCACTGTCACAAGGAGATGTATAATGCGGCATATGCATTTCGGAAGTCAAAATTTCACAGGTTCTTCAATAATATAAAGCAAATGGATCCTGCCATAGCTCAATATCTCGAGGGTATTGGCTTCGATAAGTGGACTCGTGTATACTTTCCTGGGAATCGATACAATGTAATGACAAGCAACTACGCTGAAAGTTTCAACAACAAAACCAGAGACGCAAGAACCTTCCCAGTCACTACTTTTGTGGAATTCATTCGTTTCACAATTCAGTCATGGTTTGCCGCGCGTCGTGAGGAGGTAGAGAAGTGCACATCGAAATTAGCAACAACATATGAGAAAGATGTCTCAGGCATTGCGGATGATGCAAGGTACTTGAAAGTCCATCCTCTTGGACAGTTTGAATTTCATGTGGTAGACCCAGAAGGTGATGGTGAGGTGAATTTGATGACCAAATCATGCTCTTGTGGTCAGTTTCAAATAATGGGTTACCCTTGTGTTCATGGTGTGGCTGCGGCCATGTTGCGCAATGTCAACATTTACTCACTGTGTTCACCATATTACACTACTGAGATGTGGAGGGAGTCTTACAAAGAAACAATTTACCCAACTGGCAATGAGGATGATTGGGAAGTTCCCGAGAACATAGAGAAAATGCAAGTTGGGGTTCCCGTTGAAAAACAACCAGTTGGTCGACCGAAGAAGAATAAGGTGGGAAGAAGGAAGACAAACCGCACTCCATCGAATGGAGAAATCATTCCCAGTCATCGCAAGTGTAGCATGTGTGGTGGTCTTGGCCACAACAGGGCTACATGCAAAGCTAGGCTTTAAACTTTTTTTTCCCATTTGAACTTGTTGTATTAATAAACTCTTTTTATTTGATTTTTCTGAAAAGTTATGTTTATGGCAAAGCTAGGCTTTAAACTCTTTTTTCCCATTTGAACTTGTTGTATTAATAAACTCTTTTTATGAAGGTAACAAATTTTGATAATTCAATAACAGTTCGATATAGCTTGATATTAGCTCGATAACAGCCCATGAAAATTATAAAAAAATGTGAACAACAAACTGTACATGTAAAGACCCTGTATATATACAATCATCAAGGTAACAAATTTTGATACCACAAGTCTGTGGTCCACTTGTTCCTGAACACCTCCATATTTTCATCGCAGATAGCTTCCAATGGAAGACCGACCATTAGATGCTCAATATACTTGATAGCATACACACCACAATCCCCACTGTAAAAAAAATATATATATTAAGTGCACATTACTATAAATTTAGTTAGAAACAAAATTAGTATGAAGATGATGTTTGTTACCTTCTCTTTGACTGAGGGAGCTCGTGTTTCTGTTTGCAACGCAATGTGAACTGATGCGGCCTATTTCCTGCTGATGGAATCTTCAACATCAAGCTATCAGTAAACAGTTTACTCTGCATTAACAGAGAAGGTAGCATAAAGCACCATGGACTCATAATATCCTCAAGCTTTGCGTCACTAATCACCGAGTTGTCTGAATCGTAAACAGTCAGAGTCCAACTAGAAATGGAAGCCTCAATGGCAAACCAATGTTGTTGTCCATAGTTCTGGCACCAATATACATCCTCAACTCC
Source organism: Humulus lupulus (assembly GCF_963169125.1). NCBI lineage: Eukaryota > Viridiplantae > Streptophyta > Magnoliopsida > Rosales > Cannabaceae > Humulus > Humulus lupulus. The sequence continues at coordinate 17,127,432 of NC_084800.1, read as the reverse complement.
TCCCCAAGATGCCAGAAACTGCTGCTCGATGCCGGTCAACATGGACATAATGTCAGCATCCCAATAATACTTTGTTTTGTCGGCTGTTTTCTTGAACTGATCATATCGGGCAGGTATCACTTGTGAGAAATAACTGTTCATCACAACTGCATTCTGTCGATATATATTGGGAAAATACTTGCGACGCATACGAAGCATGTGTTCTGCCGCATCAATATGCTGCAAAAGAGAGTACGATAAAAAAATTAGCAAAAACCATCATAAAATGCTGATGTCGAGCTCCATCGAGCTCACATCGAACTCATATCGAGCTCATATCGAGCCAGTATGAAACAGTAAAAAAACAAACTACTTTAACATCCCTATCGAACTACCATCGAACTACTATCGAGCTCACATCGAGCCAGTCTGAAACAGTAAAAATAACCTACTTTAACATCCCTATCGAACTACCTATCGAGCCATCATGAAATAGTAAAGACAACCTATTTTAACATCCCTATCGAACTCCCTATCGAGCTCCATCGAGCTCATATCGAACTCACATCGAGCTTTTAACATCCCTATCGAACTACTATCGAACTAATATCGAGCTCACATCGAGCCACTCTAAAACAGTAAAAAAAACAATCTATTTTAACATCCCTATCAAACTACCTATCGAGCTCCATCGAGCTCACATCGAGCCACTCTGAAACAGTAAAGAACAACCCCTATTTTAACATCCATGTCGAACTACTATCGAACTCCTATCGAGCTCACATCGAGCCAGTATGAAACAGTAAAAATAACCTACTTTAACATCCCTATCGAACTACCTATCGAGCGCACATCGAGCCATCATGAAATAGTAAAGACAACCTATTTTAACATCCCTATCGAACTCCCTATCGAGCTCCATCGAGCTCACATCGAGCCACTTTGTTAAGGGAATTTTCACTATCGAACTCATATCGAACTCACATCGAGCTTTTAACATCCCTATCGAACTAATATCGAGCTCACATCGAGCCACTCTAAAACAGTAAAAAAACAATCTATTTTAACATCCCTATCGAACTACCTATCGAGCTCCATCGAGCTCACATCGAGCCACTCTGAAATAGTAAAGAACAACCCCTATTTTAACATCCATGTCGAACTACTATCGAACTCCTATCGAGCTCACATCGAGTCAGTAAAAATAAAACATGTAAAATTGAAAATAGTCCATAATTAGGTATAAATTGCTTACCCCATCATTGAGCCACGACTGGGGTGTCTTCAACGTCAGAAACCATGCTGGACCGTGACTCCCAGTCTTTACATCCCGCGGGGTCTTGTTGGGCATGTCTCCAAGAAGCCACTTGCACATTGTCCTATACTGTTTGGGATCTGGCTTCTTGAGAGGGTCCAGCACATGTGTAGCCTCTTGTGTAGCCTCGTCTGCTGGTGCAGCTGCAGCAGTGCGAGGTCTTTTCCTCGTGGGATCCGTATAGTCCTCAAACCAATCTGGCTTGCGTCTTTGGCGTCTAGCCCTCTGAAACTGAACCCCAGCAACATCCTCAGGGTTGACAATAACGACTCCCGGAGTCTCAGCATCTGGTGTCACAATGATGGTAGGGGGCGTCGTTGGATCATCAACATAGTCTAGCGGAAGATCCAATGACTCTGACTCTGAATCTTCATTGGACCCCCTCGGTTTCTCCTTAACAAATGTCAGGATCTGACTGAGTACGTCCAAGATCACTGACTGGTTCTTCAAGAGGGTCTCCTGTCGACCCTCGACTCTGTCCAACCGCTCAATCAAGTCGGCCAGCTCAGGGGCTGAGGCTGAGGCTGGTGGTGGGGTTGGTGTTGGGGCTGACACTGAGGCTGGGGCTGATGTTGGGGCACAGGTTGATGCTGGGGCTGAGGCTGGGGCTGATGTTGGGGCACAGGTTGAGGCTGGGGCTGAGGCTGAGGCTGGGGGAATAGGAGGGGTGGGACCTGCAACCTCCTCCCCCGGGGCAGCATCAATAAATATCTTGGCTGCCTCGGTAGCCTGAGAAACTTTCTCTGCCATTTTCTCAAAAGTCGCATCCTCCTCCTCATCAGTCTCCGAGGGATCCTGGCCAAGCCCAGGATAAAGGGGAAGATCTCCCTCAGTCAAAGACAAGTAATAGTCTTTTTCTGCTGGCCGAGGCTTCAACATCGGAAGAACAATTAACTGCAAACAACATAAAACATTTGGTTAACTCAAATAATGATAAAATATAAGCATATAGATAAAAAAAAAACAACATAACTTACATTCTTCTTCAATAATATCGGTGCGATGACGGACTTGGTGAAATCCTTGTTCTTCCGATGCGACCAGCTAAGCATCCTCGGGAACATGTTTCCCGAGCTCACAACAAGCTCCACCGCAAGCTGTTGGATAGCCTCATATGCCCAGTACTGTAAGGCGGGGGCATAACCATACATACTGTATTTGGACTCTTGCTGCACCTTGGCATCCTTCTTGGCATCATAGTTGGCCTTTTGCTTCACCATGTCCTTCTTACAAGAATGCAATAGCCTCTTATAAGAGTACTTCCCCCATGGATAGCTGAAGAAGTACTCTACATTCTCAACAATTTTTAGAATATCTCGCCAAATGTGCAGTTTTCCCTCAATGGCATTCAGAACCCCCTCAACAAACAGACATAGACCAAGCTTGTACACATCTTCCACAACCGTACAAGTCTTGAAAGCATGGTCCACCTGTGACAGCTTTACTTTCTCAGCATCGTTGAAATACTCCTTTATCAACCGATCGCTGAGATTACGCCCTTCCAACTCTTCTGGTGACGGGAAGGCACTGAAATCCAACCCCGTCACCAGGGCAAACTCTCCCATGCCGAATCTACAAGACTTCGACCCCAAGAAAAAATGCACCTCATCTTCGTTGTTGCTGGCGATTTTCCTCAGCAACAGTTGATGCACCAAGACTCCGGAGAAATTAAACTCCGAAGCCAAAAAGAATTGCTTAAAAGGGGATTCCTTAGCCCTTTCAAGCAGCCCGAGCTCCAAAAACCTGGTCTTGATGTGATTTAAAGTACTACTACCCCGATATGTCACTCGACCAGGAAAGTGATCACTGAACGGAACAAGCAACTTAGGCATCTGTAACAACACATGAAATTTTTTTTGTAAGAAAACAGAATAAAAAAAATTTCAAAAAAACACTGAAATAAGTTGTCATCGAGCTCTATCGATCTCTATCGAGCTATCATCGAGCTGAAACATACCCTATCGAGCACTATCGAAAAACTATCGAGTTCCATCGAGAAATATCAACAACCTAAATTTATCGAGCCTATCGAGCCAGCATCGAGCCTATCGAGCTAAGAAAAATCTGTCTGTCTAGATAAATAACCATCGAGCTACAGTCTAGTCTCATATCGAACCATTATCGAACCTATCGAGCTATGAAAAATCTGTCTGTCTAGATAAATAACCATCGAGCTACAGTCTAGTCTCATATCGAACCATTATCGAACCTATCGAGCCCTTGTAATATAATACAACATATCCTACCGAGCTCTTATCGAGCTCATGTCGAGCTCATATCGAGCCATAATCGATCCATCATCGAACTGTTCAAACTACCTTATCGAGCCTACTATCGAACCATAATCGAACCTATCGAGCCACTGGTTCAAACCCAGAAAAATTTCCCACAAAATCGGACAACCCATTCCACAAATCACAGATTCAACAACGATATAAAGCAAATATGGACTTGGGTTCAAGATTTTACCTTAGTTTTTTAAACTTTGAAGGAAATATGCTCCGTGGGTCTCGGGTTTGACAGAAAAATGGGAGTTTGCAGTGGGCTCGAGATCGCCGGAGAAATGGGAGAAGGTGGGGGCTCGACGGAGAAGGTGGGAGCTCGACGGAGATGCGGGCTCGACGGCTCGACGGAGATGGCGGCTCGACGGCTCGACGGAGGTGGGGGTTCGATGGTTTTTGGGGGATTTTTGTGAGACTGAAAGAGAGAGAAACCGAGACTGAGAGAGAGAAGGCTGAGATTGAATGGGAAGGGTATTTTCGGTAGGAGGGAAAAGCTTAGCATTAATTTGAAAATATTATTAATGTTGGGATTTTTTGGTAATATTAGGTATTATTAGAGATAAAAAGTGAAATTTCCCTTCTGCAATTACAGTCTACTTTAATAGGGGTATAACTTAACTTTAATAGTGCAATGATGACTTTGACAATCGGTCACCTTTCGAGCTATTGTTATAGAAAAACCACTCATTTTCTTCTCTTTCAACGTCTCCTTTTCTTTATTTGAAGGCCAATGATTCCAAACTTTTTCTTTATCTAAAATACAAAAATTACTCAGTTTTAAAAAAAAAAAAAAAAAAAAACTTCGGTTCTTCATCAAACAAACAGTTCATGAAGACATCCTACCTGAACTAACATATTGAAGTTACTGGGGACCGAGACGAGACGATGTTAGTCACACTAATGCGTGAGACAATCCGAGCGAGTCCAGCTCGGCACTCCTGACCCGAACCACTGTCTCGGTGAATCGAAACGAGTCCAGATCTTGTGTAATCAACCCAACGAGTCCCTCAGTCACCCATAATGAGTTGCGTGGCAGTCGGTGCATCCGAAAGAGCACCGAGACGATGTTAGTCACACTAATGCGTGAGACAATCCAAGCGAGTCCAGCTCGGCACTCCTGACCGAACCCCTGTCACGGTGAATCGAAACGAGTCCAGATCTTGGGTAATCACCCCAACAAGTCCCTCGGTCACCCGTAATGAGTTGCGTTGCAATCGGTGCATCCGAAAGAGCACCGAGACGATGTTAGTCACACTAATGCGTGAGACAATCTGAGCAAGTCTAGCTCGGCACTCCTGACCCGAACCCCTGTCTCGGTGAATCAAAAAGAGTCCAGATCTTGGGTAATCAACCCAACGAGTCCCTCGGTCACTCGTAATGAGTTGCGTGGCAGTCGGTGCATCCAAAAGAGCACTGCTGTGTAAAATCGATACGCAAGTGCACGTAATCGTAACAAGTAATAAATAGCAAGTGAGATCGTTCCCACGAGGACTATATATTAAGTACCAAAACTTAATTCCTATTTCTATTTGGCTTACGATAATTGAGTCTCAAGAATTAACTAAAATTGTAAAACCAAAAATCTAAAATTAACTTCAAGAACTGAAAATAAACAACGTTAAGAAAATTCAATGCATTAAAAACTAGGGCAATCAATTTCATCAACCATCCTCTTTAATTCTCATTAACACAAATCTTATTATTCAATTTTTCTCTTGTGATAGTAGGTCAACAATAATAACTTATATTCGTACTAGGATATATAAGTCTCAATCCTATGCAAATTTTCTACATCTCTGTGATAAATAAACATAAGATAGACATTAAGATTAACAACCCTAAAACTACATAGACCACACAAGTACTCTCGTCCTAATATGAAATCTATGTTTATTCAATTACAGCATATTCAATTCTCACTTCTCAGATTTTGAATCAAAATCATATATTTCATGTCAATGGGGATCAATCATTCACAAGCATTAGAATCAAATTGAATAAATCACAATATAAAATTGAAATCATAAAACTTGCATTAATTTAAAATAAAGTTTCAGGAGAATCCATTAACACCCTAGAAAAATAGTTTAGTTCATGATCAAATTCATAATAACCATAGAAGAAATAAAAAGCATCCAAAATACAAAAATTAAAAGTAGAAAAGAAGAAAACTGTGATGAAATCTTTTAATCCACTTGCAATCCTCCACAATGTGCCTTCAGCAGTCTCCTAGGGTTAATCTCCCCTTAAAAACGTCATTAAGAAAGTTTTTATAATCCCTAATTAATTATGTGTGAAAGGACAAAATTGCCCTTGAAAAATGCCCTAACTTCGGCTTCATTACGGACTCGTGCCGCGGCTCCATTTGATAGAGCTGCAAATCTAGTGCATTTTGCGATCCGGAATTCCTCTCTAACTTCTTGTAGCGCCGCATCTCTACTTGATAGAGCTGCAGCTCTAATTCAGATTTAAATAGAGCCTCAGCTCTATCTGATAGAACTGCAGCTCTAATGCTGACAGATTTTTTTCTCTTCTCTGAAACTCTTAGGGCTGCGACTCTACACCATAGAGTTGCGGCTCTAATTCCACTTTTTCGCCAAATCATCAATTTGAGCCCCGGTTTCGCCTAGTTTCCATTCCTTATCCCGTTTAACACCGTTTCTTCAAGAATTAAATATTTTTCCTCCAATTTCAAGCTATTTCTTTCATAACCACACTTAATCCTGAAAACACAATAAACACCAGCATAATATCGCACAAAACCAAATAAAAGACTAAAATTGCATCTTAAAACACGCCATAAAAACATACCAAAACTAGTCCTAACAAGCACTGAGACGATGATAGCGAGTCCAGCTCGGCACTCTTGACCGAACCCCTATCTCGGTGAATCAAAACGAGTCCAGATCTTGGGTAATCACCCCAACGAGTCCCTCGGTCACCCGTAATGAGTTGCGTTGCAGTCGGTGCATCCGAAAGAGCACCGAGATGATGTTAGTCACACTAATGCGTGAGACAATCCGAGCGAGTCCAGCTCGGCACTCCTGACCCGAACCCCTGTCTCAGGGAATCGAAAAGAGTCTAGATCTTGGGTAATCACCCCAACGAGTCCCTCGGTCACCCGTAATGAGCTGCGTGGCAGTCGGTGCATCCGAAAGAGCACAGAGATTGTGTTAGTTACACTGATGCGTGAGTGCATCCGAGCGAGTCTACCTCGGCACTCCTGACCCGAACCCCTCTGTGGGTGAATCAAAACGAGTCCAGATCTTGGGTAATCACCCCAACGAGTCCCTCAGTCACCCGTAATGAGCTGCGTGGCATTCGGTGCATCTGAAAAAGCATAGAGACTGTGTTAGTCACACTGATGCGTGAGTGCATCCGAGCGAGTCCAGCTCGGCACTCCTGACTCGAACCCTTATCGCAGTGAATTGAAACGAGTTCAGATCTTGGGTAATCACCCCCAACGAGTCCCTCGATCACCCGTATTGAGTTTCGTGGCTGTCGGTGCATCCAAAAGAGCACCAAGACGATGTTAGGCACACTAATGCGTTAGACAATCCGAGCAAGTCCAGCTCGGCACTCCTGACCCGAACCCTCCTATCGGTGAATTGAAACGAGTCCAGATCTTGTGTAATCAACCTGACGAGTCCCTCGGTCACCCGTAATGAGTTGTGTGGCATTCGGTGCATCCGAAAGAGCACCGAGACGATGTTAGTCACACTAATGTGTGAGACAATCCGAGGGAGTCTAGCTCAGCACTCCTGACTTGAACCCCTGTCTTGGTGAATCAAAACGAGTCCACATCTTGGGTAATCACCCCAAAAAGTCCCTTGGTCACCCGTAATGAGTTGCGTTGTATTCGGTGCATCCGAAAGAGCACTGAGACGATGTTAGTCACATTAATGCGTGAGACAATCCGAGCAAGTCCAGTTCGGCAGTCCTAATCCGAACCCCTGTCTTGGTGAATAGAAACGAGTCCAGATCTTGTGTAATCAACACAACGAGTCTCTCGGTCTCTCGTAATGAGTTGCGTGGCATTCAGTGCATCTGAAACAGCACTGAGATGATGTTAGTCACACTAATGCGTGAGACAATCCGGGCGAGTCCAGCTCGGCACTCCCGACGGAACCCATGTCTCAGTGAATCGAAATGAGTCCATATCTTGGGTAATCACCCCAACGAGTCCCTCGGTCACCTGTAATGAGTTGCATTGTAGTCGGTGCATCCAAAAGAGCACTGAGACGATGTTAGTCACACTAATGCGTGAGACAATCCGAGCGAGTCCAGCTCGGCATTCCTGACCGAACCCCTATCTCGGTGAATCGAAACGAATCTAGATCTTGAGTAATCACCCCAACGAGTCCCTTGGTCACCCTTAATGAGTTGTGTTGCAGTCGGTGCATCCGAAAGAACACCGAGACGATGTTAGTCACACTAATGCGTGAGACAATCTGAGCGAGTCCAGCTCAGCACTCCTGACCGAACCCCTGTTTCGGTGAATCGAAATGAGTCCAGATCTTGAGTAATCACCCCAACGAGTCCCTCGGTCACCCATAATGAGTTTCGTTGTAGTCGGTACATCCAAAAGACACCGAGGCGATGTTAGTCACACTAATGCATGAGACAATCCGAGCGAGTCAAGCTCGACACTCCTGACCCAAACCCCTGTCTCGGTGAATCGAAAATAGTCTAGATCTTGGGTCATCACCCTAACGAGCCCCTTGGTCACCCGTAATGAGCTGCATGGTAGTTGATGAATCCGAAAGAGCACAGAGACTATGTTAGTCACACTAATGCGTGAGTGCATCCGAGCGAGTCCAGCTCGGCACTCCTGACCGGAACTCCTATATTGGTGAATCGAAAAGAGTTTAGATCTTGGGTAATCACCCTAACGAGCCCCTCGGTCACCTGTAATGAGCTGCGTGGCAGCCGGTGCATCCGAAAGAGCACAGAGACTGTGTTAGTCACACTGATACGTGAGTGCATCCGAGCGAGTCTAGCTCGGCACTCCTGACACGAACTCCTGTCTCAGTGAATCAAAATGAGTCTAGATCTTGGGTAATCACCCCAACGAATCCCTCGGTCACCCGTAATGAGCTGCGTGGCAGTCGATGCATCCGAAAGAACACAGAGACTGTGTTAGTCACACTAATGCGTGAGTACATCCGAGTGAGTCTAGCTCGGCACTCCTGACCCGAAACCCTATCTTGGTGAATCGATACTAGTCCAGATCTTGGGTAATCACCCCAATTAGTCCCTCAATCACTCGTATTGAGTTTCGTGGCTGTCGGTGCATCCAAAAGAGCACCGAGACGATGTTAGTCTGAGTGAGTCCATCTCAGGATTCCTGACCCGAACCCTCCTATCGGTGAATTGAAACGAGTCCAGATCTTGTGTAATCACCCTGACGAGTCCCTAGGCCACCCGTATAGAGTTGCATGGATGTCGGTGCACCCGAAAGAGCACCGAGACGGTGTTAATCACACTAATGTGTGACTTGGTGCATCCGAGGGAGTCCAGCTCGGCACTCCTGACCCTAACCCCTATCTCGGTGAATCGAAACGAGTCCATATCTTGGGTAATCAACCCAAAGATTCCCTCGGTCACCCGTAATGAGTTTCGTTGCAATCGGTGCATCCGAAAGAGCACCGACACGGTGTTAGTCACACTAATGCGTGAGACAATCCGAGCGAGTCCAACTCAGCACTCCTGACCCGAAATCCTGTCTCGGTGAATCGAAACGAGTCCAAATCTTGGGTAATCACCCCAACGAGTCCCTCGGTCACCCGTAATGAGTTGCGTTGCAATCGATGCATCCGAAAGAGCACTGAGACGATGTTAGTCACACTAATGCGTGAGACAATCCGAGCGAGTACAGCTCGGCACTCCTGACCCTAACCCATGTCTCGGTGAATCGAAAAGAGTTAAAATCTTGGTTAATCACCCTAACAAGTCCCTCGGTCACCCATAATGAGCTGCGTGGCAGTCGGTGCATCCGAAAAAGCACAGAGACTGTGTTAGTCATACTGATGCGTGAGTGCATCCGAGCGAGTCTAGCTCGGCACTCCTGAAATGAACTCCTGTCTCGGTGAATCGAAACAAGTCCAGATCTTGGGTAATCACCCCAACGAGTCCCTTGGTCACCCGTAATGAGCTGCATGGTATACGATGCATCCGAAAGAACACAGAGACTGTGTTAGTCACACTAATGCGTGAGTACATCCGAGGGAGTCTAGCTCGGTACTCCTGACCCGAAACCCTGTCTCAGTGAATCGATATGATTCCAGCTCTTGGGTAATCACCCCAATTATTCCCTCATTCACCCGTATTGAGTTTTGTGGCTATCGGTGCATCCAAACGAGCACCGAGATGATGTTAGTCATACTAATGCGTAAGACAATCTGAGCGAGTCCAGCTTGGCACTCCTGACCCGAACCCTCCTATCGGTGAATTGAAACGAGTCCAGATCTTGTGTAATCGCCCTGAAGATTCCCTCGATCACCGTATAGAGTTGTATGGATGTCGGTGCACCCAAAAGAGCATCGAGACAGTGTTATTCACACTAATGCGTGACTCAGTGCATCCGAGGGAGTCCAGCTCGGGACTCCTGACCCGAACCCCTGTCTCAGTGAATTAAAACGATTCCAGATCTTGGGTAATCACCCCAACGAGTCCCTTGGTCACCTGTAATGAGTTGCATTGCAATCAGTGCATCCGAAGGAGCACCGAGATGATGTTAGTCACACTAATGCGTGAGACAATCGGAGCGAGTCCATCTTTGCACTCCTGACCCGAACCTTCCTATCGATGAATTGAAACGAGTCCAGATCTTGTGTAATCACCCTGAAGAGTCCCTTGGTCACCATATAGAGTTGCATGGATGTCGGTGCACCCGAAAGAGCGTCGAGACGGTGTTATTCACACTAATACGTGACTTAGTGCATCTGAGGGAGTCCAGCTTGGGACTCCTGACCCAAACCCCTGTCTCGGTGAATCGAAACGAGTCCAGATCTTGCATAATCACCCCAACGAGTCCATTGGTCACCCGTAATGAGTTGCATTGCAATCAGTGCATCCGAAAGAGCACCGAGATGATGTTAGTCACACTAATGCGTGAGACAATCCGAGCGAGTCCAGCTCGACACTCCTGACCCGAACTCCTATCTCGGTGAATCAAAACGAGTCCAGATCTTGGGTAATCACCCCAACGAGTCCCTCGGTCACCCGTAATGAATTGCATTGCAGTCGGTGCATCCATAAGAGCACCAAGATGATGTTAGTCACACTAATGCGTGAGACAATTCGAGCGAGTCCAGCTCGACACTCCTGACCGAACCCCTGTCTTGATGAATCGAAACGAGTCCAGATCTTGGGTAATCACCCCAACGAGTCCCTCAGTCACCTGTAATGAGCTGCATGGCAGTCAATGCATCCAAAAGAGCATAGAGACTGTGTTAGTCACACTGATGCGTGAGTGCATCAGAGCGAGTCTAGCTCAACACTCCTGACCTGAACCCTTGTCTCGGTGAATCGAAACGAGTCCAGATCTTGGGTAATCACCCCAACGATTCCCTCGGTCACCTGTATTGAGATTCGTGGCTGTCGGTGCATCCAAAAGAGCTAGACTCGCTCTGATGCACTCACGCATCAACACACTTTCATTACCAAAAGTAAAAATTAATAAAATTGGAAGCATATTTCCAACTCTCTTTGATGATGATGCTCTAGAGTTTCGTATCTATCAAATAGATATGGCAATGCTCGTAATTTTAAGCAAAGTTAGGATCTCAAGGTCTGATTATTAACTATTAATTTTTCTTCACCCTAATACATTCTTTATTGGGTTTATACATTTTTGGACCCTGTGTTTTTTTCCATTACCTGTTTGGACCCTGTGTTTTGACAAATTACTTTTTGGACCCTATGTTTTGTAAAATGGTTAAAATAGAACCCTAAACCCGATTTTGGTCAATGTTTTCTCAACTAAAATCACAAATAATTTACCAAACTAACAATTCAGAACAAAAATAAAATAATTCTGCTTAAAAACTGTGTTGTTAGATTCAATTTTTCTTCATCAAAATTGAGTTTAGGGTTCTATTTTAACAATTTTACAAAACATACGGTCCAAAAAGTAATTTGTCAAAACACAGGGTCCAAACAGGTAATGGAGAAAAGCATAGGGTCCAAAAAAGTATAAACTCTTCTTTATTTTCAATTAAATTGTTAAGCATTCTATCTATATATCCTTCCTAATGCAATGTTTTGTTTAATAAAACAACCATCTTACATGATAAGTAGTCAAGCTAGGTCACCACCAGGGCCGACTCTAATGGTGTGCAAGCTTGGCTACTGCACAGAGCTCCAAAAAAGAAAGGGCCCAATATTTTTTTTTAATGTTTTTCAGATTTTTTTTTTAATAAACCCAGTTAAACAACCCAAAATATAGGGCCTAATTTGATTTTTTTCTCTCTTTTTTAGTGATTTTTTAGTTTTTTTTTTCTTTTAGTGTTAAAAATTTTATTTACAAATTACAATCTTTTTATTAGGGGCCTAATTTTTAAAATTAGAACAGGGCCTCCAAAATATTTAAGACGGTCCTGGGCACCACTACAAGTGTGTACTTGAGGACATCACCTTCCCAACACTTTTACAATAAAACAATTGGCATATAATAAATTGAAGGAGCGGAAGTCATTCTGCTTATATGCCAAGCGGTTTGGAATTGTTGGCATATATATATATATAGTTGTAATACTTTCCTGTTTAACATAATAAACACATTATGAGTTAATTTTAGGAGAGAAAACAGAGTAAGAAAGTGTATACCATTTATTTGTTTGTCTTTTCTAAGAGTGATGGTTTATAGAGTGTTTATGAAATTTGTGAGTTGTTAAGAATAAATTATCTTGACTAGGTATGTATTTTTACTGTTCTTTGTGGATTTAAAGAATTTGTGTGTGGACGAGCTCTAGTTGGATGTAGATTTCATATTGGAATTGAACCAGAGTAATTCGTGTTGCATTTGTGAATGTTTTAAATTAGTCTTATATTAGAGAGAGAGAAAAAATAACTAAGAAGAAAATAAGAAGAAGAAGAGTGGAAAGAGACGAAAGAGAGAGAGAAAAAAATAGTCTTGATATTTTTTAATTAGATTTGTTATTATTTCAAATTTACTTTTATTTTCATTTTTTTATAATTTTAAAAATAATTAATTTTTTAATTAAAATGATGACATAGACTAATGACAAGTTGACACCTGTTAGCTTAGTCAACTTTAAGTGCAGTTAACGAAGTTGATGGTGACGATTGCAAGGAATATGTAATGTTTGGTGGTTTCACCGTCAAATTTTTTTTGGGTATATAAGTGTATATGCACAAAAACATTTCGTATTTATGACACAAATATCCCAAAAAATATGGTACTAACAATAAAGTTGGATTAATTACATCTCCCACTGTAATTTTAAAAAAAAATCGTTTTATACTGTATACTAAATAAATTACAAAAATACGGATTTTCCCAACCGTATATATGTTAACCCTTCGTTTTATTTTTATTTTTTGTCTTTTTTATCTCAATTTTTAATAAGAATTCTGTACGCCCTAAATATCCACGGGCTATTAGCAAGCTGAGAAAATGCATAATTGTATCAGCCACGTGGATGTCACGTACCTGGAGCCGCTGTTGCCAGGTCCTACCTCTTTAGCTCGAGGTAACCAAAGGCTTAATGAGATTACTAAGGAGTCGGGTCAGGAGTATGGACACCACAAGCTAATAATACATCAAGCTCGAGGTGCGAGCTTGAGTTGGCACCTCTAACCCCTTATAAAGTCAATCACGCAATGTAAACGTGCATATATCAGACATCACGTGTCTGATCCATCCCTGAATTCTCGGACACACAGCATAAACGTGTGTGTTCAGGCACCCACGACTAGGTTGGGCCGTGCGGCCCATAATCCCCCTTACCAATTGATTAGACCACACCTCATTGTCAGGTTTTAGGAATTAATCATGAATGTCACAGAAGTGACATGATGGGAAGAAGGTCACGGGATGACCTCCCTTGCCAACTCCCAGGTGTCCTCTCCCTATAAATATGGAGACCCTGGGAGATGCAAAGGGTTGGATTCTATCTTGTAAAGAAATACTCTGTAAAGAATATCAGAAAATGGTAGCAATAATATTGGCTGGTGGACTAGAAGGATTTTAACCTTTAAACCACCTAAAAAATTATTCGTGTTATCATTTTACTTTGAGATCATTCATCTATTACGGTTCATTATTTAGCACTAATCCCGCTCTTTATTCTATTAATTATTTGTTGCCGAAGAACCGCATCAATAGTTTGGTGCTTTCATTGAGAGCCTGTTAGATTGGTGCTATCGCAAATACCCAACCATGGTAGTCACTCACTCAAGACATGGTAACGAGGCGGACCAACGTGATGAGCAGGAGGCCCATCATGCCGCCCTGTCCGATGGTCAGAATCCTGAGGTTCGGCAGCGGCCGGGCAAGCAACCAATAGGCCAAGATGACATTGGCAGTTCGGATCCCCGACCGCCCAATCCGAACCCAGATTTTTACACGGCGGTGGAAAGGGAAAATGCACAGCTGAGGAGTCAGCTGGCGAAAGCCAACTAGCAAATTCAAGAGGTTTTGCCCCGACTACCCCTCTTACAACTGACGCTAACGTCGAAAAGAGGCAAGGCAAGACTCGTAAGTCCCGCTGGGGTAATCGGTCCAGGTCCAGCCGGTCGGTCAGACCCCCGACATCAAACTCTACTCCCACATCGCACCACCGGGAGACCACTTTTGAGGAACTACCTAGGGCCAGGCAACAGTATAGCTGATTGGTCTGGACCTCAACTCCCAGCTCACTTCCGCCCTCGAGCGCGCCTAGGAGGGCTCAAGGCAGCTTGCGAAGGAGATTCGGGGAGGGCTCACAGCGACAGCCCGCCCCGGCCAGCCGTCCTGCACCCCGCTCAGACCGCCGAGCATAAGACGCGGAAGATGGTAGAGCGAAGTGGCCGCGACCTAACCTGATCCGCCCTAACGGGACTAGAATCGCATCTCTGGTCAGGCATCCTCCTTCACCAAAAAGATATCCGTCTCCTCCCCGGCCAGTCCGAGTCATTCTAGCTCATGGGAGCAGTAGGAGAAACCCTCCTTCCGTCGAACCTTCCCATCGTAGCCGGGTGCCTAGAGAAGTCCTCGGTCCTCATCCCCAGAGGCGGGCTCCAAGTTTCTCAAAATGGGAGCTATTGGACCGGAAGCCGTAGAAGTGACCTCTCCGGTGGAGACCTGTGCCAACGCTTGAGCTCGGGGTAAAGTCCTCAGGCCGCCCCGAGGGGCGACCTTCGAGATCGTCTAAACTCTCAAAGGGGAGACCCATGGGAAAACGGTTGTCATGCTCACCAAAGGGAAGACCTGTCCGAAGTACGCGACAGTGGGAACGTCCCATATAAACTATCTCAAGATAGGAGGGACAATAACCCGCCAAACGCGTACGATGGATCCAGAGCTGTTGAACAGCCTCGGAACAACCAAGGAAATCAGGACAAAACCCTTGAGCGTCTGGCTCAGATGTAGGAGCTGATGAGGAAGCTCCTATCAGAAAAAGAAAGAGATGAATATGATTCAGGGGACGAACTTGAGCTCTTCACCCCAGCATAGCAGCAATGGCATAACCACCTGGTTTCCGTATGCCGCACTTATCCAAATTCAACGAAGACAGGGATCCGTCAGATCATCTGGGTATGTTCAATACCTTGATGATGGCCCACAACATTGGCCCCGAGCTGAGGTGTTTAATATTTCCTTCCACCTTGACTGGGCCAGCCAGGCAATGGTTCAAACAGAGTAACCGAGTATGTTAACAGATTTAATGGGTTGACCAAGTTTGCTCTAGGCATGGTACCCACAGATGTGGCTCGGAAGGAAAAGTTTATTCAAGGATTGAATCCTGGAATAGCTCAGGGCATCAGAGTTGCCCCAGTGCATGAAGTCTCTACCTATGCTCAGGTGGTAGAGAAGGCTCTTGCTGTTGAGAGCATCAGAGATGAGGAAAATAGTGCCTCGGAGCATGGAGCTCAGATAGTGGTACCTCCACTTAGTGGAGCAAGCAAGAAGAAAAGCTGGAAGACTGATATAGTATGCAACCGGTGCAAGAGGCTTCATCTGGGAGAATGCCGAGCAAAGGCATGTTTCCTATGTGACGTGGTTGGACATCTCAAGAAGGATTGCCCAAGGCTAAGGGAGCTTGAGCAAAAGAGGATAGACAACTCGACTCCAGCTCGAGTGTTTATTCCAGAACAGTCAGAGTCTGGGACTGAGACTAGCTCCTCTGGAGTGGCAGGTCAGTTTTCTAGTTTCTATTTCTGAGTTGTGCTGAATGGTTTTGGTGCCATGTTGTTCCTTTGTTTGTTGCATATAAAGAGGCATAAGGTTGACATGATTATCCCATGGTCATGTTGTGATGGAAAGGTGGTAATGTAATGGTGGCTTAAGAATAATACTTCTTGGGCTTCATAGTGGAAAGCCTTGTGGCAGTTGGCACTGTGCATAGATTTGATATGCTGATGACGTCTGTGTAGAGAGCTAGAGTTTTATGGCAGAGGGATGCATAGAACTCTTAGCTAGTGTGGTGGATACCACTTAGATTGTGCTAGTGGAATCAGGACAGGCTGGACTAGTCTGTGAGTTCCTGAATGTGTTTTCAGGGGGTTAACCGGGATTTCTGTAATATGAAGAGGTTAAAGTGGTGGTTTTATTAGTGCCAAGAATAGAGTTGAATTGAGGGCATTGTATTGAATGGTTTAGTAGAGTTGTAAGAACTCGAGGCTTAGATACTGGGTGAGAAGGAATTCTCAAGAGTTGATCTTTGATCTGGTTAGTACCGATTAGGTATCAAGGGAAAAGAATATGCAAAAGGTTGTGTTTCTGTCAGATAAAGAGCACTAGGAAGTGTTGGATTGTATTTTTGAGAATTTGTTTAACGCTAAGTGTTTATGGATTGGATGAACAGAGCGTTCAAGGGATTATTTGAATGGGAATCTGTGATCGTCTGGGACGATGGTATTGTGGTGTATTCTGTGTGGAAATTTGTTAAGGCCAAGGGATACCTTAGAAGGTGGGAGTGCCCTTGGATGGGCATGGTATTATATGTGATTTATGGAAAGAGTTCTGAGTTTCTGTTTACAGATCAAAATCAATTGGTAGGTTGTTATGGCACCTCAATGATACAGAGAAAAGATTGCTTATGTAACACGTTGGTGAAAGAATTTGACCAGAACTAGAGTAAAGTTTCTGGTGGGACAATGGACAGTTCTGTGTTTGAGATTATTATCTCAGATGAGCTAAAAGAAAAGAAGACTAAGTGAATCTCAGATAGGAAAGATTGAATGGAAGTCTTAGCTGGATGAGCTAAGGGTGATTCAGTGACAGGTATGAATCTATTGTGATATGAGGATCATAAGGATCAGACTTGGGGTCTGATGGACACTGGGATTAATGGGAGATTCTGGATGAATCTCATGTTACTTTCTGATTCTCTTCATTCAGGCATCATGTCAGTATATTAGAGTATGGAAGTTTACGGTGATGGCCTGAGATGGAGAGGGGCATAATGGAATGCGTGGTAAGTTCTTAGCCTGTTAGCAGGTCAAGACAAGGTATTAGAAAACAATAAGGTCATTGCAGCCTTTAAGTATTTTGTAATGGAAATAAGAAAACATTGTGATGGGTTTCATGGTGGGGCTACCCAAGAAAGTGGGTCAGCATTATTGATTTGGGCTGTTGTGGACCAGTATCCAAATCTCTATGTGAAAGAGGCAATGTGCCTTCTTGAGGATTAAAGGTCTATCTTATTAAATGAAGACTTTATTGTTACTTCCAGATTATGGAAGGGTGAGGAAAGGCGATGAATATACGGATGGAATCTATAACAGTTCATTGTTCTCGGGCTGATCATAATCAGAGGGAGAACTGTCCAGAGTTGAAAAGGTACCTTGTGAGATAAGATATGGTAGAACATGTTTGTCACCCTCTCATTGGAGTGAAATGGGTGAGATGTTATATCTGGATCATGAGATGGTTCAAGGGACCATTGTGATTATTAGAGGTTGGAGCTTGGATGCTCACTTCTCAGAATAAATGGAAAAGTGTTACTGAATTGAAAAG
Source organism: Humulus lupulus (assembly GCF_963169125.1). NCBI lineage: Eukaryota > Viridiplantae > Streptophyta > Magnoliopsida > Rosales > Cannabaceae > Humulus > Humulus lupulus. The sequence continues at coordinate 17,109,671 of NC_084800.1, read as the reverse complement.
CAGGAACGTGGAGTTCCAGGTTGGAAGTTGTGTCTTCCTAAAGAATCACCATGGAAAGGGGTGATGAGTAAAGGCAAGTTGAGCCTAGATTGGTATGACAGTTTGAGTCCTGAATAGGACTGGACAGACTATCGTTTGTTGGACCATAGTTTTGGTTCTGATGGTTGTACATTGTGTTATGTATTTTCATGCAGTGAACATGGGTTGAAAGAACTCATGAGTTGAGTTATGAGGTTCTGAGGAACAAAGTATACCTTGATTTAAGGTATGTTGCAGAAACAGTGACGTCGAGAGAATGACCTGGGAAATTGAAATCAATTGTGCGGAATTCTTATTCCGGGCTGTTCAAATAAATTTCGAGGACGAAATTTCTGTAAGGGGGGGATAGTTGTAATGCCCCAAATTTCCTAATAAGGTTTAGGACCTTGATTAGGAGGCCGGGAGGGCCATAATTGATTTATTATGGTATTTAATGATAATATGCATGTTTGTGTGAATTATATTATTATATGATGGTGAATGCATGCGTATGGGCTCATATTTTAATTGCAAGGGCATTTTGGTAATTTGGCCATTGGGGGCGTGATTGTGTAATTTTATGCATATGGGTGAATTATAATTTTACCACATCATATGTGGATTGGTCAAGCCATTCGGCATGAGACGATCATGGGAATGTAAGTGTTCGATCTAGTCATAACGGGTCTAAGTTCGGGGCTCGGGGTGAGTCTCGAGGTCACTTTGATGATTAGAACATTACCGGGAATTAAAGGGTAATGGGATGTGATTTATTGGTATTTGAGAATATTGAGAATAGCGGGAATTGGAGAGCGTTAATTATGATTAACGGTATAGGTTACAAATGACGAATTTACCCTTGGGAGTGTTTAGAAGCTTTTAAATTGGCCTAGGGGCATTATAGTCTTTTGACCTTAAGGATTTATATCAGCTTTTGGGGTTTAGAAAGCTGTGGAAACAAAACAGAAACAGAGTCTTATCCTCATCATTTTCTTCTCTCCCGTACATGTTCCTCCCTTCACTTCCCTTTGAATTTTGAGAGGCCAAATTTAGGAGTTAAGCTAGGAGATCAAAGGTGGGAGCTTAGGAACTTGATTCAGCCATGAAAGGGGATTCAAAACCAAGTTTGAGGTAAGTTCCAGCCATGAGTTTCATGGTATACCCTGTTTTTCTATTAAGTTTTCAGTTGAGGATTTTGATGTGTTAGTTGTGAATTAATGGAAGTTCTCAAGTTTGGAAACTTGGGTTTTGATGAGGGTGAGATGTTGGTGATGTTTGGAGGTTTAAATGAGTGTTTGGAAAAGGTTTTGAGTTGATTTGAAGGGCTGGTTTGAGAGAAAAAATGCAGGGGAGTTTGCTGGTGCGTTGCTGGTTTTTGGGCTGATCAGGGTAATGAGCCGCGGCCTGGCTTTAGTGTGACGCGGCCTAAGGTGGTTTCTGAGGCAATTATGCCTCTGTCAGGGGAATGAGCTGCGGCCCATCAAGGAAGATTTGGCCAAAGATAGGTTTTTGACTTGGGGATGCTAACTTAAGGCCTCGGGGTCGATCCTACTACCCGGTTAAGTGTGGATTGATGTCCCGGAGGCTAGATATTGGTTTGGAAACCTTTGCTTTCATTTTCATTGATGGTATCCTATATTTTTTGTTATGACTAGGTCACCGTTAAAGGACCAAAGGACTGATCGCTCTCAAATGTCGTTTCTTTTATTAATTCTCGCTCGAACCCAAGGTAAGAAAACTGCACCCCATGTGTGACATGCATGGCTATGATTGATGCATGTTGGATGTTTAAATGTAAACATTGATAGCATAATGAATGCTTGGCAATCTTGCCCATTTGCATATGATTATTATTGAGGCATGCTGGATGATTAAGTGTGATGCATGTGATGCACGAGAAACATGTGATTAGGGCATACCATGAATGATGAATATGGGATTGGTCAGAGCTTGAGTCTCTGTGTTTGTGCACGGTCATGGTTATGTTGGAAACTGTTAGGTAAGCATGCTAAATGCCCTACTTTGGATAATTGGCATATGATACACATTGATAGCATTGCTTACTTGTGCATGGTACTGACTAATTAGTCAGATTTGGCAAAGGTGCTAGTATCAACTGTGAAGTTGTGACTCACTAGTCAGGTTCGGCAGTGGTACTGGGCACTGGTCACATCGTACTAACTCACTAGTCATGACAACCCTAGTGTGTTTAGTGCAAGCTATGTCGATTGGACCTAATCGACCCTCTGCATTGAATGACTCAAAGAGCATTAATGCAGGACCGTTCTCAAGTTCGATGAATATAAAAAAGCATTTACCTAGCCAGAGGCTAGTCATGTAGAGCCATTGCAGGAAATGGGCACTGGGCCCCTAGTGACCTGGTTGTCAGTCACTCAGTATGGTTTACCAGGACCTCAAAGTGATATTCACTCATCTAATCAGAGCTATGAGCTCTGTATGATCGTTTCGATCATCATATGCATGGCTTTGGGCACTGAGGCCCCAGTGATTTGCTTGTTGGTCACTCAGCATGGTTTACCAGAACCTGTTGAAGGCTAGAGGCTTACCCAACAGCCACCCTTCCACTTGAATTAGTCACTCGTTTGTCGGTCGCTCAGTATGGTTTACCAGAACCTCAAGTGTTGCGACTCTCATCTGATTAGGATTGACTTGATAGTCCTCCAATCAGAAGGCCAGGATTTCTTATCCTGGATACCCCAGCATTTGTTGAAATCCATTTGCATGCTGAGTAGAGCTATGATTGCTAGGCATGCCAGATATGATTTGATATCATGATATGACTGTTTATGAGCATATGAGTTTTCTTGCTGGGCTTCGGCTCACGGGTGCTTTGTGGTGCAGGTAAAGGCAAAAGGAAGCTGGACCATCCTTGAGTTGGAGAGCTTAGGTGATGATGTGTACATATGCAGCTGCTTGGCCAGTACTTGGGCGAGGTTTGAAAGTGGAACTAGGGCTGAACCCTGTTTTGCCGCTTAGAACGACCTGTTGTAAACACTTTCTTGTAATAAACTCTGAAATTATATTTTTGGGATCCCAATGTATACAGTAAACGTTCTAGTGAAACGTTATATCTTAACCAAAGTTTTAACCCCTAAACCGCTAATCACACTTAGTTACACGTTTATGGCCAAACGACTCGATTAGCGAGTTTAGCAATGTTTGCAATGTGCACTGCAGTGGTCCCTGGAGTTGGGGCGTTACAGAGAACATCTTCCTAGCAAAATCTGCTCGCCTCCCCTGGAAGAAGCCAGAACCGTTAAAGGACCAGAAGGGTAAGCGAGACCCTTCCAAGTTTTGTCGGTTCCACAACAACATTGGCCACAATATCGATGATTGTAGACACCTGAAGGATGAGATCGAAACTCTCATCAGAGCCGGACCCTTGGCTCAGTATGCGCGGAATAGAGTTCCCGCAGGCCATCTAGCTCCGGAAGTCCCGATCAGTCTGCCTGGGTCTCGAGTTGATCAAGATGCCCCTCCTCCCGTGATAGGAAGGGAGATCTCCACTATCTCTAGAGGTCCCCATCTGGTTGGCACGAGCAGAGGTGCCCAAAAGAGATACGTCAACGAACTTAAGGCTCATAATGAAGTAGAGTTCGTCCCCGAGCAACATCTACCAAAGCAGCAACAATTGGAGAGGCAACCGATCATATTTACTGAAGAAGATGCCAGCCACGTCCAGTTCCCTCATAACGACCCTCTGGTCGTAGCCGTGCAGCTCGCTAATCGAAGGGTTAGGAGAGTGCTGGTCGATAGCGGGAGCTTGGTAAATCTATTGTTCCAGTCCACGCTGGAAAAGATGTGTTTGTCTGTCACAGAGCTGAAAGCTACCTCCATGATGCTTACGGATTCTCTGGAGAAGAATTGGCGGCAATAGGAACGATCGAGCTGGTGATCACCTTGGGAGAGGGACATCGGACAGTCTCAAAACTCCTCGAGTTTGTGGTCATCGATTGTCCCGCCGTGTACAATGCCATTTTGGGTCAACCTAAATTAATAGCGTTTGAAGCCGTTACCTCCATCCGTCACCTCGCGCTAAAATTCCCTTCTTCCACGAGGATATGCACGGTCCGTGGCGATCAACTTGCTGCCAGGGAATGCTACAGCATTTCTATTAAGGGAAAATTAAAGCCTGGGCAGTTAACGATGACCGTCCAAGGTGGAAATGAGGAATCTCAGGAACTTGTGCCTAATCCTGAGATTGAAAAACCTCAGAATGTCGAAGGGGAAAATATCATCTTAAGTGATGATATTGACCCCAGAATATGCGAGGATAAATCCGAGCTCCAAGCTATCGAAGAGCTCGAGGAGGTAAATATCGATCCACGGAATCCCTCGCGGATGGTAAAGCTCGGGAAAAATCTAGGTGGCGAGAGGAAGGCGGAGCTGATTTAGTTCCTGCAGGAAAACCTGGACGTGTTCGCATGGTCTCATGAGGACATGGTGGGGATCAGTCCAAGCGTCATCATCCACACCCTCCATTTGGATAAAAGCGTGCCTACGAAATCCCAGAAACAGAGGCGCCTGGGAACAACCCGAGCTGAAGCCCTAAAAGAGGAAGTAGCCCGGCTATTAAAGTGCGGCTTTATCCGTGAGGCTAAGTTCCCGGTCTGGGTCACCAATCCTGTGTTGGTCCCGAAGCCCAACGGGAAATGGCGGACCTGCATCGACTTCTCCGATCTGAATAAAGCTTGCCCCAAAGACTGTTTCCCCTTGCCAAGGATCGACCAATTGGTAGATGCCACGGCGGGGCACGAGCTAATGTCCTTTATGGATGCATATTCGGGCTATAATCAGATCGCATGAATCCAGTGGACCAGGAGCACACTAGCTTCATGACCCCAACTAACGTTTATTGTTACAAGGTCATGCCTTTCGGGCTGAAGAAGGCCGGAGCTACATACCAGAGGTTGGTAAACAGGATGTTTGCCAACCAGATCGGGAAGAACATGGAAGTGTACGTTGACGACATGCTGGTCAAGTCAAAAACTGCCAATAACCATGTTTCTGACTTGGGGGAATGATTTAAGATACTGAGGGAATACGACATGAGGCACTCCGCAAACTGCAATAAAATGCCAAGCCCTGGCTGATTTTGTGGTGGAATTCACAGGATTCTGAGAAGGTCCTGTGGAAGATTCACCCCATGCCTCCTTAGTCCAGGCCTCATGGAAGATCTTCGTAGATGGCTCATCTAACGCGAATGGCTCCGAGGCTGGAATCATTTTGATATCCCCAGAAGGACATAGATTCCACTCGGCGTTGAGATTCGGATTCAAGGCATCCAACAATGAGGTTGAGTACGAGGCTTTACTGGCCAGGCTAAGGGTGGCCTAGGAGCTGAAGGCCAGCTCCGTTCAGTGTTTCAGCGATTCCCAGCTCATGGTAAACCAACTGCTAGGTGAATACCAAGCACGGGGAACCAAGATGGCTGCTTACCTGGCGAAGGTAAAGAGCAAGCTGTCTGCATTCGGGCGTAGCTCAATCGAGCAGATACCTCGGGAGCAGAATGCCAGCACGGACGCACTCGCAAGGCTCGCTACCTTTGGGGAGGCGGAGACTCTGGGGTTAGTATTGGTAGAGTTCTTGGAGAAACCAAGCATAGAGGAAGTCGGGGCGGAGGTCGAGATGATCGACGCCAGACCGACCTGGATGACCCCCACCCTCGAATATCTCACAGCAAGAAAGTTACCTGAAGAGCATAATGATGCAAGGCGGGTACTTTACTAGGCTCCAAGGTATACAGTGGTAGATGGGATATTATACCAGCGTGGACACTCTCTACCTCTCCTATGGTGTGTTCTACCAGGCGAAGCAAAGACCATTTTGCAGGAAGTGCACGAAGGTTTTTGCGAAGATCACACTGGGGGTCAAAGCTTGGCCACGAAGATCTTAAGGAAAGGATATTACTGGCCCACTCTTTCAAAGGTCTCGATCTCCTACGTCAAAAAATGTGACAAGTGCCAGCGATTTGCCACAGTTGCCCGAGCTCCCCTATTCGAGCTAAAGATGATCTCGTCCCCGTAGCCATTCACGGTCTGGGTAATTGACTTAGTTGGCGCCCTCCCTACTGGAAAGGGAGGGGTCTGTTATACGGTGGTGGTTATCGACTACTTCACCAAGTGGGTGGAAGCAGAACCCCTGGCAACAATCACTTCAAAAAGAGTCCTCGACTTTGTGGTCAAGAGCATTATCTGCCGATTCGGGCTACCAAAGAAGATCGTATCAGAAAATGGAACGTAGTTCGACATCGACCTCTTCACCAAATTTTGTGAGCGGCACGACATTGTAAAAAGCTTCTCCTCCGTGGCCTATCCCCATGCAAATGGGCAAGTCGAGGTCGTCAATAAGACGCTAAAGGCAAGCCTTAAGAACAGACTGGACGAAGCCAAGGGAGTCTGGCCAGAACAACTCCCCCAGGTATTGTGGGCGTACCAGACCTCACATCGAACGCTGATGGGTCGTACTCCTTTCCCCCTGGCTTTCAGGAGTGAGGCGGTCCTTCCTGTCGAAGTAAAGGTAGCCTCGCATAGAGTCCAGGAATTTGACCAGGACCGCAATCACGAATTTCTCTGCGCGTCCCTCGACCTAATTGACGAAAGACGAGAAGATTCACAGCTATAGCTCACGCATTATCAGCAAAAGATCACTTGTTATTTCAACTCAAAGGTCAGAAAATGCGCCTTTGGCATTGGCGACCTGGTCTTCAAAAGAGTCTTCTTAGCCAGTAAGGATCCCAAAGACAGAGTATTGGGACCGAACTGGGAAGGGCCCTACCAAATAACCGAGATCATAAAAAAAGGAACCTACAAGTTAGCTCGACTTAATGGAGAAGCAGTCCCACGAACTTGGAACGCTATCCATTTGAAGAAATATTATCAATGATACCTTTGTAAGGCTTAATCAAAAAGGCCATCTTTTGTTTATTAAGTAATGAAAATTAAATATTTCTTCATTATTGTGTACATTTGTGGATGTAATGTCAAGTAACCACGAAAGACCATTTCCTAATTACTTGGGGGGCATATGTCCTGGATATAAACAGGTCGTCCTAAAAAATTTAGAAGTTAATTCAAATTGATTGATCGATGTTTTTCTTAAAAAGCATGAGATATCGATTAAGGATTGACGCGAACTAAGTTGTATCTTGGTTATAACCAGGTCGACCTAAAAAACTTCGAAGTTAATTCAAATTGATTGATCGATGTTTTTCTTAAAAAGCACGAGATATTGATAAAGGATTGATGCGAACTAAGTTTTCAAATTAATGTCCTGGATTCAACCAGGTCCTAAAAAACTTAGAAGTTAATTCAAATTGATTGATCGATGTTTTTCTTAAAAAGCACGAGATATTGATAAAGGATTGACGCAAACTAAGTTTTCAAATTAATGTCCTGGATTCAACCAGGTCCTAAAAAACTTAGAAGTTAATTCAAATTGATCGATCGATATTTTTCTTAAAAAGCACGAGATATTGATAAAGGATTGACGCAAACTAAGTTTTCAAATTAATGTCCTGGATTCAACCAGGTCCTAAAACTTAGAAGTTAGTTCAAAATTGATTGATCGATGTTTTTCTTAAAAAGCACGAGATATGAATTAAGGATTAACACGAACAAAGTTTTCAAATTAATGTACTGGATACAACGAGGACTTAGCTCTTAGAAGTTGGTTCAAGGTGGTTAACAGATGTTTTTCTTAGAAAATCATAAGATGTCAATCACAACACCAACAGAGACTAAGATTATTATCAAAAGCATGGAAGAGAAATGAGATAGAGGCAAAAAGATGTAAATCAATTAAAAATAAAGTTGAAGAAATCAATTGTCTCGAGGTTAAAAAACCTCATCACATAAAGATTACAAAAAAAAAATCATCAATAAACGATAAAGGAAAAGGAGAAAATTCCTAGGCCCCGCCGGGTCGCTCTGTTGAAGTCCCCACCTCGCCCTCCTGCTCGGTTGCGGCCGGAGTTTCCCCGGTCTCGGAGGGCGCCTCCTATTGGAGGCGAGCTTTGAACTTCCCCAAGAAGGACTCCCACGCTTCCGTCCCCAAGAAAGAAAAGTCACCATCCGGGTTGAAGGCCCAACAATGGTATAACATATTCTCCATGGAGGTGGTGGAGGTCACCTTCTCTGCCGCAAGGGCATCCTTAGCTTCTTCAAGTTCCACCCTCACGGCATCCAGGGCGACCTTGGTGGACTCAGCCTCCAGCAGCTTAGGTCGAGATGCGTCCAACTCAACCTGCACGGTTGTCAGGGCGTCCTGTTCCTGTTTCTGGGCAGTCGCAAGGGAGGTCAGGGCAATCTACTGCTCGCTCCTCATCTCCTCGAGCCTGGCCCTGGATCGGGATATGCTCCGGTGGAGTGCCAAAGCACCCTACAAGACCAAAAAATAATAAGGCAACTGCCTTAGAAAAAAAAAACATGTGATGCATACAAAAATGGAGTACCGATGGTGAGGCCAACTTACCGTGAGAGCCATCCCCAACGAAGACTCCATCACGTTCTCAGGGCTCCTTGTCTCGATTGCCCGCAGATCCCTCTCGGAGGCGTTGTAATAGTGCTCCACGGTGTAGCTCGCTGTCTCGTAGATCGTCTCCCGAAAGACATCGGGGATTTTCTCCAAGGCCGGGGGTTGACCGGGACGCGCACCTCGGGGGGCATAGTTGACAAGGTCCCAGCGGGCGCCTCTCTTTCCCGAGCCGAGACGGGAGGTCGCGTTGGAGGTGGAGCCATCTTCTCTGTGGCAGGAGGAGGTGGAGGCACTTGCTCAGTGGCAGAAGGGCCTGGGTTTTTCCCCTTGACCGGGGACTTAGAGGATGTCCCAACAGCCTTCTTCATCATCCAGAGCCTCTTCACCAAAGGCCCGGAGGGAGGATTTGCCCCCTGGAACATGGCCCGCAAATTGTCATCCCCAGATTGCGACATCTCTGTTGTGCAAAAAAAAAAAGAAAGAAAGAAAACAGAGCTTAAGTATGTATTGAAAGGGGTCCTACCCTCCGAGCTAGAGGAGGAATCTATGGTCACGACCTCCGGCCCTGGAGCTTCAGTAGGGGAGTCTAAGATAACGACTTCACGAGCTAGAAGAGGCTCTGGGTCTGGATCTGCCTCGGGACTGGACTCTTCTACGTACTGCCTAAGACCCGGAGCTACTACACCCTCCAGGAGGGAGGGCCACGACCTAAGATTGGTCTCATACTCCTCAAAGAAGGCCGACCTAAACGCTAAGGTGTTTTCTACTACTACCATTCCCCTAGGACGACCCATGTCATTACGCAGTATGAGATGATCAACACACTAGAGTAAAGTAATGTTGCGGTTTGGATTTGTTCGGTGGCGGTGAAAGATTTGGTCAGGTTTAAACCTAGCAAGCCTTAAGTCTGCAGTGGCCCTATCTAAATCACTAAACAGATAAATATTACCTTGGCCGGAGGGGCCGGCTGCTGCCCCAGACCGGGCTCTCTCCACGTTTACTTCTTGGGCGACCTCCAAAGCCCGCTTCCGCTGCACGAGGGGCACCTCGTCCTCCTCGTCCTCATCCTCTCCCGCGGCCTCCTCCTCGGGGATGGGCGCCATCTCGCGAGCAGAAGGGAGACTCCGCATACTCCTCAAGGCCAAAGTCTGGCCCGGAGAGATTAGCTTGCACGCCAGAATCGTCTCATCGGACACGAGCTGGCGATAGTCCTTTTCACTTGGGGGGAGCCCCGCCAAGGTCTCATTTTGACCCCCAAGGGTCACTGACTTGGCCGTCCTCGTGAAAATGGCTGCATGATAATTTCTAAGTCAGGAACGAATAAAAGAAGCTAATCAGCAATCAACTTACGAGCTGAGAGTAGAAGGTACTTACGAGGTCGGTTGAAATAGTGGTGTTCGTAGTTACGAAACCCCTTGGACATAAAAAACTAGTCCTTAAAGTCGTTGGGGTGGCTGGGCAGCTCGATGACCGCAGCCGAATTTGGAAAACGGGTTAGATAGTAGAACCCGTCGCCTCGCCCCCGCTGCTCCGGGCTGGCCTTGAGGCAGAAGAAGTAGAGGATGTCCACCGGCGTGGGGACCTCCCATTCCTGCTTCAGGAATAGATACTTCAACCCTGCTAACAGAAGATATGAGTTAGGGGGAGCTGGAAGGGAGCCAGCTTCACGTAATTTAGAAAATCCACGAAGTACTGGTCCAGCGGAAGGAAGGCCCCAGCCTTGAGGTGCTCGTCGCTCCAAACGGCGTACTCTTCGTCGAGCGGCGCGCAGCTTCGCTCGCCTTCAAGGGGAGGTCGGGCGTCTAAGGCCCCCCTCCCTATCTCAATGTTATGGGAAAGGAAGATTTTATTCACTTTCCCCTGAGTGGTGACCTTCGAGACGATCCTCTCGGCCTCGAAGAAAGCATCGGGACCCACCTCGACCTCTTTTTCCACGGTGGGGCCGAAGTGCGGAATCGGAGAGTCCATCGCCACCTCTTTTCCTTTATTGGTTTGCTGAGAGGACAAGCTGCCAACACTCTTCTTTGGTGCGCTCTTCTTAGGTCCCATCTGGTTGCCTAGCGAACAAAGAAGAAAATTTAGAAAAGGCAACCTAAGCATAAGAAAGAGTCTAACGCGAAGTGTTTCCTTTACACGGGCTGAGGTAATCTCAGCCCGTGGCGAGTGAGACCACGCGGTTCTATGAACACGCGCCTATGCTCCCAACGGGTCCCCGATTACTCGGAATCCGTTTGTTAGGAGGGTCAGAGTAAAAGTTTTCCTTGGAATGAAAGTTTCAGTAGGCAACAGTGCAAAACTGCCTGTGAAGCTTGTCCCCTACGCTACCCGGTTTTTGCACCCTAAGAACTGGTTATTCCAAACAGGCATACCAAATTTTACCCTAGAAAGTGTACCCTATGAATCATGCTCCTAAATGGTTTTTCCTACGGCCGATGCCCCTAGGCTAAAAACCTACACATAAAATACCAGCAAAAAAAAAATCAAGCAACCTACCACATGCGATTAAAAGAGAAAGTTTACCTAAGCAACAACGAAGGAAAACATTTAAAACATGCACAAACGGAGGACTTACAGAAATATTTTGCTGTGATGAGACTGAAAGGGTCGTCTAGGTTGGGTTCCTGCTGGGATTACTGGTACTGGAGTCTCGGAGGGGCTCTCGTGCCTGAATTTCTAGAACGCTAGGAACAGTGACCGGAAGAAAGTGAGGGTTTTGAGACTAAGAAGAAAGAAGAAGATGAGAAAATGAGAAAATTTTCAAATGAACGGGTAGCCCATGCGAAAGGTGGCCATCCCTTTTATATACGTAAAAGGCCGAAGGAGGAGGGTCGTTGGATCGCCTTGATGAAGGATACGAGGATCACTACTCGAAAGACGAAACGACAGCCGAATATAGGCTAGGCCATTTAATGCAGTTCTCGGAAGACGTACCGTCACCAACCATGATACTCCACGTATTCGATGCCAGCGTAGTGGGCGAAATGTGAAGAGTCCACAAAGAAGCCTAAAAGCCCCCACTGTGGCCCCAGGTGACGTCATATGCCACGAGCAGGGGCTTGGGGGCAAATGTACGCCCTAAATATCCACGAGCTAAATATCCACGAGCTATTAGCAAGCTGAGAAAATGTATAATTGTATCAGCCACGTGGATGTCACGTACCCGGAGCTGCTGTTTCCAGGTCCTACATCTTTAGCTCGAGGTAACCAAAGGCTTAATGAGATTACTAAGGAGTCGGGTCAGGAGTATGGACACCACTAGCTAATAATACATCAAGCTCGAGGTGCGAGCTTGAGTTGGCACCTCTGACCCCTTATAAAGTCAATCACGCAATGTAAACGTGCATATATCATACATCATGTGTCTGATCCATCCCTGAATTCTTGAACACGCAGCATAAACGTGTGTGTTCAGGCACCCACGACTGGGTTGCGCTGTGCGGCCCATAATCTCCCTTACCAATTGATTAGACCACACCTCATTATCAAGTTTTAAGAATTAATCATGAATGTCACAGAAGTGACATGATGGGAAGAAGGTCACGGGATGACCTCCCTTGCCAACTCCCAGGTGCCCTCTCCCTATAAATATGAAGACCCTGGAAGTTGTAAAGGGTTGGATTCTGTCTTGTAAAGAAATACCCTGTAAAGAATATCAGAAAAAGTTAGCAATAATATTGGCTGGTGGACTAGAAGGATTTTAACATTTGAACCACCTAAAAAAGTATTCGTGTTATCATTTTACTTTGAGATCATTCATCTATTACGGTTTATTATTTAGCACTAATCCCGCTCTTTATTCTATTAATTATCTGTTGCCGAAGAACCGCGTCAACAAATTTAGGCATATCAAATAATATAATAATAATTATAGTTACTACCTTCAATATAGTAGATTAATTTATTTTTATTTAAAATGAATGTATTTATTAATATTAAAATTAATATTTATACAATTATTCAAAAAATAAATAAATATTTATACAAGTTACAATATGCAATTAATTAAAATTAATATTAATAACTATATGTTACAATATACAGTTAAAGATAATCACAATATTATTATTCTTTATAAAAATATTATATATTTTTTTTAAATCATAGTTAGTCAATTCTCAATACTTGATGTTAAACCAAAATCATAATCTAGTCCAAATTTCAAGCTTTGTTACAAAAATATATTTAAAGTTAAAAAATTAGTTTTGTAAATTTTTGTAATAATCATGTTAAATAAATTTATAAATATTTATGTAAATGTGAGTTACAAAAATAAACTTTTTAGTTGTGAAATTAGTTTTGTAAATTGTTGTTACAAAAATGTAAAACTTGTGTAAAAAAATATTGTATTTCATCACTCTGTAACTATATTTTTCATATAAATATATATTCAATAAAGTGTTTTATAAATAATGAATATCTTAAATTTATATTTTTAAGTTGTATAGCATAAATATGATGGTTCATGTAATTTTTTAGTACAATATTGTAACAATATGGAAAAGTATAATATTTTTATGTATATTTTGTTTATTTTTAACTATAAAATATTTTCGTAAATGTTAGTTACAAAAATATCTTTCTTAGTTGTAAAACTAGATTTGTAAACTATTGTTACAAAAATAAAAAATTTAGTTACGAATTTGGTTGTAAGTTTTATCTACTAAAAAAAAATCTACAATTCTATAACTGATTTTGTAAATATTATTTACAAACATATAATAGATTTACAAGTTTGTAACAGATATTTACTAGTTTGTAAACGTTGATCATAAAAAATTATATTTTACTGCTTTTATTTACAATTTTGTCATCCGTATTTACACTTTTATCATTCCGTATTTTTATCCAAAAATTCTGTATTTTTGTAATGCACCATATTTTTCATTTTTTTTTTTTAACTTTTAGCGCATTTTTGTAGATTTCCCAATAAAGTTTATGCAGTTACTTTCAAATCCAATAAAATTTAGGGGATTTTTCATACATATGACTTTTATGCTATTATTGTACAAAAATATGAGAATTATAGTTTTCTTAATTTATATGAAAAATTTATTAGAGAAAAAAATAAAGCACGGAAACACACAATTGCTAACTAACTAAATATGAGAAACTTATTAAGAGTAAAACTACAGCATAAAATCACTTTTATAAAAAAATTATGGGAAAATAAATCCATAAAAATGAAACTTCTTAGAAAAAGTCGTAGAATAATATTTTTTTTGAAAAAAAATTATATTTTTGCAAACTTTATTAAAAAACCCATATAAAATGTAATTTCTTCTAAAATTTATCTTACATGTATATTGATCTTTTTGCTCATCAATTGAATTTTTATTAAAAATAAGAATAAATAAGATTCCCCCCCCCCCCCCCCCGGAACTATTACCACTTGCAAATCGTGGTCCCCAAACTTTTCACGTTGTTAAAAATTCTACACGAACTATGCACGTTGCTGAATTATGAGACTTTCGTTAGTTACCGAATGATGTGGATAACATAAAAATAAAATTTATATTTTTTATTTAAATATTTTTTTTACTTTCTTTCTTTTTTATTTTAATATTAAAAAATTAAAATTATTTTTTTAATATTTAAATAATTATAAAATAAAAAAATAAGTAAAAAATATTTAAATAAAAAAAGTAAAAATATATATATAAAATATATAATTTTTAGTTTATTTAAATATTTTTTTAATTGAATTATACACGTGGTACTAACGTGACATTGTACCCAAACAGTCAAATCAATTTTCTGTTAGCTATGTTATCCAGATACTAATAGAAGTCTCATAATTTGGTAAAGTACATAATTCGGGTAAGTAATAATATTTTTTTAATTAAATTATACACATGGCACTAACTTGAAAAGTTCGGAAATCACGATTTGCAAGTAATAATAGTTATGAGAAAAAATCTTATTTATTCTAAAATAAATATATATATATATATATTGATCTTTTTTTCTGCTTGTTCCTCAATTTTGAAAATATTTATGTTCTAATCATTCAATAAATATTCTTCTCTGATTAAGCGAAAAATAAATATATAAATTGCTAGTTTGTTAGTATAACTTAGAAAAGTTTTTCTCAAGTAAATAAATGAGTGAACAACTTACAACTGTTACTTTTTTATTAGTAGGGTACGAAGGAGGACATAGATTTTAGAGAGAGGATCTTGTCATCACTATCCTTATTATTTTCATGAAATTAGTGAGCCTAATTTTAATTATTGCATTAATTATAATTGGATAAGTATTAGAAGTCGTGAAATTAATGGTTATTAATTAGTTTTCAGTCATTTTAATACGTAAATTTTACAAGTTACAATCAATTCTTCTCGGAAACAAATTTCATGATATTTGATAGCTAGATTTATGGTTTTTTTTTCCTAGATAAAGAAAAAATAGCGCTCATCACAATTAATTTTACACGATAATTCTAGTGTAGGGGTGTGCAAAATAACGTTACCAGTATGTTTGTTATGGTGGGGTGCCATGGAATTTTTTTCTTTTGTCTAATTTTCATAACAGCCTCCAATTTTTTGGGGGGCCGAAAAAAAATCAACATCTATCATTTTCGACAATAACGTGTTACTTTGTTAGACAATTTCCGATCAAGAAGGTTGAGCGCTTAACAACAGATGCACACCCTTGCTATTATGCATAGAAGGTATTTTTCATTTATTCTTCAATATTAATTTGTAGAAGTTGGTAAGGTCAAATACTAAATTTTTTAACTATTGAAAATTATTTCGAAATTTTGATTTCTATATTAGCTAAAGTTTTATTAATTTTTTTATCAAAATAAAATTATATTAAGTCATTTTCTATTTTTATTTTTTATGACATGAAAAAACAAAATCATATGCTCTACACTATGTTACTCCTTGCGTACATTATATTTATGTACATATATTATATTAGAGAAATTTCATATTACATGGATGATAATTTAGTGAAATTTTTTAATATGCTAACATAAATGACTATTTAAAATATATGACAATTTTAATTTTTTAGACAAAAATGCACCTAACATTTAAACACTACTTTTCTCTCTCAGTTCGAACTCTCTCTCTCTAACGTCTCTCATTCTCTCACTCTCTCTCTCATTCTAATCTTGTAGATCTCGAAAAATACCAAAATTAAAAAAAAAATCATCTGAAACAGACATTTGAGTGAAAAAATATGAACCTCCAAAGTTTTCGTCAAATTTCAGTGCAGAGTATCGAAATTGCATAAAAAAAAGTATTGTTTTGGCCAAAACTTAAGTTTTCAAGATTGCATCTATTGACCGCGTTTTTGGCCAACGACGTGAGAACGTCAAATACGACAAAACCTTCAAGAGAAATTAAACGACACAGACGGTTTTGAACATAAAGTAAATAACACACACAATTTTTATAGTGGTTCAGCCCCAATATGTTGGTGATAGCCTAATCCACTTAGAGTTGTGATTATAGATCTGTACTCAAGATCAGATGAACTGAGCCAACTGAGTTTCTTCAGTACAGATTACAAGAATACAAGAATTCTTTCAGATACAAGCACTTTCTCTCTCTAGAAAACTCAGACCCAAAATTTCCCAAAAGTCTCCAAAGAAGCCATTTTCTAATCCCATAAGCCATATATTTATAGGCTTATGATCATACATCTGCTATCCCCTAGAATCGGGATATTTTATTATATTTATTACATTTAAATTACAAAAATATTGAAAATGTAACAGAACACCAAATTTGTGGGAAGAATGAGAGATTCCCGCGTATGCCAAGACCGATTCTTGTTGAAGCCGTTTCTGGGAATTTTGACGTAGTCTGCTCTACCTAGTTGATGAATATCACCTTCTGGTCGGCCATACCTCTACTGGGCAGATATGCTCTTGACTGGTCGGACATGCACTTGCTGGTAGGACATGTACATGCTGGTCGGACATACACTTGCTGGTAGGACATGCACATGCTGGTCGGACATGTGCATGACCGATCGGCCAATGTCACTCCTGGGCAGTAATGTCACTCCTGGGCAGCAATGTCACTCCTGGGCAGCAAAGTCATTACTCTCGTCTAACATGGCACTCTGGTCTAGCATGCCATGTCTCTGGTCTAACATGGCACTTTGGTCTAGCACGCCACATCTCTGGTCTAACATGGGCATGGCACACTGGTCTAGCATGACACATCTCTGGTCTAACATGGCTTACTGAGCTACTCCTAAGCCAAGTCACTTTATCACGACTCTGAGGAGCCAATATATTTACTGACTTATTAATGTGTCTTTTACGGACCATGTACTGCCACTTGTCACCTCTAATGCCACATCATCAATCTCCATTTTTTGGGGATAACAGCATCGCAACAACATCGAAATTGCATCGAAAAAAGCATCGTTTTGGCCCAAAAAAATAAGTTTTCATGATTGCATCGCAAGAGCATCAAAACACCATCGATGTTGCATTGAAATTGCATCGTTTTAATGCAAAATCGATGGTGTTTCGATGCTCTTGCGATGCAATCATGAAAACTTATTTTTTGGCCAAAACGATATTTTTTCGATGCAATTTTGATGCTCTTATGATGCAATCATGAAACTTGATTTTTGGCCAAAACGATACTTTTTTTTACGCAAAATTGATACGATTTCGATGCAAAATCAATGGTGTTTCGATGCTTTTGTGATGCAATCATGAAAACTTATTTTTTGGCCAAAACGATGCTTTTTCTATGCAAAATCGATGGTGGTTAGATGCTTTTGCAATACAATCATGAAAACTTGATTTTTGGCCAAAACGATGTTTTTTCAATGTAATTTCAATGCTCTGCAGTGAAATTTGACGAAAACTTTAGAGGCTCATATTTTTAACTCAAATATCCATTTGAGATTATTATTATTTATTAAAATTTTGGAATTTTTTTTAGATCTACAAGATTAGAATGAGAGAAATAGTGATGCAATGAGAGACGTTAGAGAGAGAGTTCAGACTGAGAGAGAAAAATAGTGTTTGAATGTTAGGGGTATTTTTGTCCAAAAAATTGAAATTGTTATATATTTGGGATTGTAACTTATGTTGGCATATTAAAAAATTTTACTAAGTTATCATACATATAAAATGAAATTTTCGTTATACTATTCACAAAAAATAATTTTTTTAAGTAAACTAGATAATTACCTATTTACATTGGCCTCGAATAGGCACAATTTTTATATAATTAATATTATTATATTTGTTATATCTAATTTTGGATGAGGTGACATGGCAAGGCAACATAATCTGATACACCAACTAAGCTAATCAATTGGATTCAAAGTTAATCATATTAAAGAATGATGAGTAGAAAATATTAACAATATATTATTCTCAATGGAAATATAGAAAAACCAAAATACAACTCTATGCAAAAATACAATAGATAAGGTAATTGATTAAAGAAATATTACAACTTAATTGCTCAAAATACAAGTAAATAGAAAGATGTAGAAGAAGAAGATTACAAACTCAAAAAAATATTAATACAAGTAAATAAGATCAACAAGATCAAAAGAATGAAAATAAAATCAATAAAAAGAACAAACTCTCACACAACCAAAGTATAGAGTGGTGGGGATCACCAACTTAAACAAGGTTCAAAACCTTTGTCAAAAAGTTTATTTCCCCCTATTCTCTAAGCACTAAGGGATCTCTCTAGGAAATAGCTCTCTGGAATTATCAAGCCTCTATGGTGTATTTTCCAGCCAAGTGCTTTGTGGATGGAAAATGGTATGTCTTACAAATGAGCATTATGCTCCTATTTATAGAGTTTTGAGACACCTTTTGAATTTCAAATTCCACCAATCCCCATGGCTGTTACCAATGATTAATTGGATGTTTATGGAATTAAAATAGAGATTTGGGAGTTACTTGGCTGTTGGAAACATTCAAAATTTGATAAAACCGAAGTTGGAAAATGCTATCAGCCGCTCAGGCCGCGTCCTGAAAAACACGAGCTGCGGCCCACGGTGTGTTTTCTGCCTATTTTTTTCCACTTGGGTCGTGGCCTGAAAAACATAGGCAGCAGCCCAAGTCATTTTTTCAGCAACCAATTTTCCAAATTTGCCAAAACGTTCCAAATTCATTCCCATTTGATTTTGAAACTTCCATACACATTATGGGAGTTAAAATCACATATCTAACTGCCATATTTCACATATGGCTTTAAGAAATTCAAATCAAAATGTGTAATATCAAATCTACACATTATTAGGTAATATTTGGGAGTTACAATTGTAACTCCAAAATATGTCACATTTGGGCACATACATGTGTCCAATTTTGTGACTCTCAATAATATGTTACAAGGTGTGACAAATCACATTATGTCACATTATTTAATTTAACATTATATTATTTAAAATAATATAACATTACCCCACTTAAATTAAAATATAACATTCCCACTTGATTAAATAATGACTCTCTATAGAAACATTTGCTTTGGTGCATAAAGTAAAATGTCTTTCGACTTGAATTTCACCTTAGTGTAATTATCACAAAGTTTATTGAAATTTTGGTTGCTGAAGCATTGAACCACTATCCCTTGATAACAAACTGGTGATAACACACGCACCTTTGCTATGTTCACTTGAGACCTCATTGTCTTACTTTTGCACTATTAATGGTCATGTGCACATTCCATTCATAGACTTTTCTTGAGAATGACTCTTAATTCTCATGAGGAGCGGTACCACCCCTATGTCTATATAGGTAGAACTTTTACAGTATTTTGTTACCCTAAAATACTTGTCTTTTCAAGACTGAGTTCTATTAAAAAAAAATTCGGTTTTAACCCTCATTTTGGTAACACTCTAGTACTCATATCTCAAATGAGACAAAATTTTGAGTATTACTACTATTCACTTGATTGAATTGTTATTACCTATTGAACCTAATACTAGTTTGGTTACTAGTATTAAGATAGGTTACCATCTGTTATACCCAAAAATTGGAGATCAATGACGTGGCAATAAAAGTGACAAGTGGCAGTGCATGGTCAGTAAAAGACATATTAATAGTCAATAAATACATTGACTCCTCAGAGTTGTGATAAAGTGACCCGGTAGACTGGTGAAGAGTTTGGACTGCTTGAAAGATGTCATAACCAAGCCAAGCGCATCCTAGGAGACCCCAAGGGTGTGGTCCTAGGAGAGCTAAGGAGAGTGCATCCTAGGAGACCCCAAGGGTGTGGTCCTAGGAGAGCTAAGGAGAGTGCATCCTAGGAGATCCCAAGGGTGTGGTCCGAGGAGACCCCAAGAGAGTGGTACTAGGAGACCCCAAGGATGTGGTCCGAGGAGAGCCCAAGAATTTGGTCTTTATGCATATGTCCAACCAGTGCATGGTTGTCCAAATAAAGAAATGGCATGCTAGAGGAGAGTGTCATGTTAGAGGAGAGAAGTGCATGTCTAGCACTTGCATGTCCTACCAGCAAGTGTATGTCCGACCAGCATGTGTATGATCGACCAGGGTGGAGGTGAGGTGGATCAACTAGCTAGAGGAGGACTAAGTCAAGATTCCCAGAAACAACTTCAACAAGATACGCGGGAATCTCTCATTCTTCCCACAAATGGGGGGTTTTGTTACATTTTGAATGTTTTTTGTAATTTAAATGTAATAAATATAATAAAATATCCCGATTCTAGGGGATATCAGATGTATGACCCTAAGCCTATAAATAGAGGGCTTATGGGATTAGAGATGGACTTCTTCTTCTTCTTTCGAGACTTTTGGGAAAATTTGGGTCTGAGTATTCTAGAGAGAGAAAGTGCTGGTATTTGAAAGGATTCTTGTATTTTTGCAATCTGTACTGAAGAAACTCAGTTGGCTCAGTCCATCTGATCTTGAGTACAGATCTATAATCACAACTCTAAGTGGATTAGGCTATTACCGACTGATCGGGGTTGAACCACTATAAAAATCTTGTGTGTTATTTACTTTTCTTGATTAAACTGTCTGTGTTATTTAAATTCTCTTGAAGGTTTGTCTTATTTGACGTTCTCACGTCGTTGGCTAAAAACACAGTCAACACCATCAACCGTGAATCTCTTTAAGGAGTCTAAGTCTCATCCCTTGAGATGTAGAAATGATTCCATTTGAATCATTTTTTTTCTCATGTATGCATACGTAGACACTCTCGTTATTTTATTCAAACTTTGTTGCTAGCCATAGTTTGATTAAAATAGTTATCTCTTTAAAATAGTTATTTTGACCATAGTCAACACCCCCACTATTTTTAGATTAATATCCAAGATAAACATTTGAATATTAATTCTAGAAACCTATCTTATGTTTTAAATTGATTCATTCTTGAATCAAAATATTACAAAACAATAACTTTATACACCAAGCATGTCTAGATTTGTTCATTCTATACACATATAGCCAATATGATTTAGAGTGTGGAATTCCAAATCACCTATTTGATAGGATGACCAAATTAATCAATTATCATCAACAAAATAAATTGATTAACTTTGAAGCATCACCCCCACATTTCTCCCATAGTGATAATAAAATATCATTTTTTTTAAAAAGTAGAAATCTCTTCATTTCTATTAAGTCCCTTATCCTCCAAGATAAATCTAGACTTCTAATTCTCAAAGTTCATCATGAGTCCTCTAAGACACATGATAAACTCTCAATAGATCAAGATAAAAACCTCAATGTTTTATCTTGATTTATTTGCTTTCTAAAGCACTGCACATTTCTTTCAAAGCAACTTTCACTTACTTTCTTTCTTTTATGCATTTCACAAAATAAAAATGTGAACACAAATGTAATGTGAGAATTTCTTAAACAAATAATCAAAAAAATTTAATTTTAGTTGTCTAAATAATCTCAAAATCACTTAAACAACTTTTGTGTATTTCTAAAGAGTCTCTTTGAGATTCTTTTGAAAACACCAATTTGACATCCATTGTTTTTCTCATCAAAATCAAAATGAAGATGTCAATTTCAAAACACTTTAAATCAAATAAAATAAACCTTCATTGATTTACTTAAACACTTTGATTTCTTTTGTTTAAAATTATCTCCTCATTGAGATTAATTTAAACATATCACCATATTTTACCAAAATGAATAAAGTTCTCTTTAATTCAACATTGTAAAGATTCAAAATTGCTTCTCCCATTTTGAAATGTCTCCTCATTGAATATTTAAGAATTATTATCACTAAATAATTCTCAAATATATTTCATTTGACCACACTCTAGACTATAAGTCTATTGAATCAATATGTCATCCCACAATTTTTGAATCCACCTTGATCCATTTTTCTTGCAATGGCAAGATACAACTATTAAAAGATGTAACCCCCTTAGGTTCATCTTTTCTTATCTCATAAAATGAGATGCTCATCTTTTAAATGAGAAAATTTTACATTCTCAAATAATTCTTTTATTTACTAAATAAATGGTAACTCATCACATTTCAATAATATATGATAAACATATTTACATTATTATCACCTTAATAATCATATTATATGGCATATCATAATAATCATGATAATTCTCATGTATAAATAAATATACATTTATATATTAACATAATTATGTCTCACAGAAATTTCACACAATTTGTCAACATATATCCATCATATTAGCATGCATTGTTAATCTCATAATAATATTGTAAATATATCACAAATATCATACAATAATTCACATATCCACATATTGATATATTCTATTGATTCCCAAAATCAATATATAGGCATGTCATATAAAACTTATAAAATTTTCATCTTAATAATTTATCATTATCTCATAATAAGACAATTCTATAACATGCTATCATATTACCCAATAATCTACTAGATTATTTACACATTAATCACATATAACAAAAGCTCAAGATATTAAATTATCTTCTAATCTAACCACTATATTTTAAAAACAAAGAAGATTAGAAAAAATGAACCTCATTTATAAAATTTTCTTCTTCTCATTTCTATCACTATATGAAAACCATTAGATCTTCTAAGAAAACAAAAGAATAACATTAGCTTATTTTAACATCTTTTCAAAGTTTGATCCTCACAAGATCTCTATGGTTTCTCCATCCAATGAAAAGGAAAAATAAACTTTTGATTGTTAGAGAACATATTTTTATACTCAATGGAAATATGGAAAAACTAAAATACAACTCTATGCAAAAATACAATAGACAAGGTAATTGATTAAAGAAATATTACAACTTAATTGCTCAAAATACAAGTAAATAGAAAGATGTAGAAGAAGAAGATTACAAACTCAAAACAATATTAATACAAGTACATAAGATCAACAAGATCAAAATAATGAAAATAAAACCAATAAAAAGAACAAACTCTCACACAACCAAAGTGTAGAGTAGTGGGGATCACCAACTTGAACAAGGTTCAAAACCTTTGTCCAAAAGCTTATTTCCCCCTATTCTCTAAGCACTAAGGGATCTCTCTTGGAAATAGCTCTCTGGTATTATCAAGCCTCTATGGTGTATTTTCCAGCCAAGTGCTTTGTGAATGGAAAATGGTGTGTCTTACAAGTGAGCATTAAGCTCCTATTTATAGAGTTTTGAGACACCCTTTGAATTTCAAATTCCACCAACCCCATGGTTGTTACCAATGATTAATTGGATGTTTATGGAATCAAAATAGGGATTTGGGAGTTACTTGGCTGTTGTAAACGTTCAAAATTGGATAAAACCTAAGTTGGAAAATGCTATCAGCCGCTCAGGCCGCGGCCTGAAAAACACGAGTCACGGCCCACGGTGTGTTTTTTGCCTATTTAAAAGATGAGCATCTCATTTTATGAGATAAGAAAAGATGAACCTAAGGGGGTTACATCTTTTAATAGTTGTGTCTTGCCATTGCAAGAAAAATGGATCAAGGTGGATTGAAAAATTGTGGGATGACATATTGACTCAATAGACTTATAGTCTAGAGTGTGGTCAAATGAAATATATTTGAGAATTATTTAGTGATAATAATTCTTAAATATTCAATGAGGAGACATTTCAAAATGGGAGAAGCAATTTTGAATCTTTACAATGTTGAATTAAAGAGAACTTTATTCATTTTGGTAAAATATGGTGATATGTTTAAATTAATCTCAATGAGGAGATAATTTTAAACAAAAGAAATCAAAGTGTTTAAATAAATCAATGAAGGTTTATTTTCTTTGATTTAAAGTGTTTTGAAATCGACATCTTCATTTTGATTTTGATGAGAAAAACAATGGATGTCAAATTGGTGTTTTCAAAAGAATCTCAAAGAGACTCTTTAGAAATACACAAAAGTTGTTTAAGTGATTTTGAGATTATTTAGACAACTAAAATTAAATTTTTTTGATTATTTGTTTAAGAAATTCTCACATTACATTTGTGTTCACATTTTTATTTTGTGAAATGCATAAAAGAAAGAAAGTAAGTGAAAGTTGCTTTGAAAGAAATGTACAGTGCTTTAGAAAGCAAATAAATCAAGATAAAACATTGAGGTTTTTATCTTGATCTATTGAGAGTTTATCATGTGTCTTAGAGGACTCATGATGAACTTTGAGAATTAGAAGTCTAGATTTATCTTGGAGGATAAGGGACTTAATAGAAATGAAGAGATTTCTACTTTTTTTAAAAAATGATATTTTATTATCACTATGGGAGAAATGTGGGGGTGATGCTTCAAAGTTAATCAATTTATTTTGTTGATGATAATTGATTAATTTTGTCATCCTATCAAATAGGTGATTTGGAATTCCACACTCTAAATCATATTGGCTATATGTGTATAGAATGAACAAATCTATTAAATTTTTGCATGATCCTAATATTTTACATTTACATTGGGTGTTTTCTAAATTACTAGGATAGCCACCACGCTTCCGCAGCAACTCTGATTGAATGGGTATAATACTAGCCATTTTATAAATATTAACATAGTCTTTAGTAATATTAATGCCTCCATTTTGTTTTAATAGAAAATCTAATCCTATAATAATATCTATGTTATTCATTTTTAAGTCTCGGAGTCATACTTGGCCAGATTGATATTCGTTGCTATAATCATTACAATTTGTAAAGAATCTAAATTTACAAGTGTCAAGATAATATTTATATTCAAAAGTATTTGTATCCATTTATTGGGCTATTCTTGGTGTACTAGATGTTTTCCAATATTTTCTAGGTATTAGTGTACTATCCATTACTACGGAACTACATCCTGTGTCAATAAAATAGATTATTTCTATTTTTATATCTTTATGGATGAATAATCCTTTTATTTTTAGACTGTATAGATTACTAGAATTACAAACTAAAGGTATAGCATCTATTAGTTCAGTTTGTTCTTCTTGGGTATTTATGGTATTATTAGTATGTTGATAATTTATTATCTCTTCTTCTAATAGTGCTACTCTATTTTCAAGTGTTCTAATTCTTTCTTCTATTACTAAATTTCTATTAATTTTATTTACTTGACTGATTTCTCCTATATTAGTTTGATATAAATTATTAATACACTTAATGCACATTTCTTCAAAACAGTTACTACATTTTGCTCTTTTATTATAGCTGGGGTAGAATTTACAATTACTACATGCTCTTCCTAAGCTTCCCTTATTTATTTCCCAGTTATGTATACATTCTCCAATATCCATAAATTCATTTAATATTTCATATTCTGGATTTATATTAACAGGGTATTCTTCTTCATCTGAACTATTATTTTGTTCTTCTATAATTTGGTCTAGGTCTATTTCTTCTATACTATAAATACTTTCTGTATCAGACATATCGTCTTCAACATTAAGGAAATCCATATTAAATTGTTCTACTAGCATTGCTTCTCTACTAAAATTATTATGTTTCTTTCTGCAACTAGTAGAGACGTGTCCTATTTCTCCACAAGAAAAACATGTTATTTTATTTCGATAATCTCTTTTATCATTATATCTTCTTACATGTCTACCTTTTTGAAGAAAAGGTCTTTTAGCGTTACTTCGTCTTAATTGGTAGTACTTTTTATTCCCTTTATATTTTTTATGATGTCTTGGTTTATACTCTCTATCTTTTATTCCATATTGTTGTGGAGTAAATATATTACTACAAAAACTAAAATTGTCCCCTTTTAATTGTTTTTGTATTTGGATAAAAGTACATTTATCTACTAAATGTTGTAGGATAAAATTTCATCTTATACTTAAGCTATCCATGGCCGTATTTCTAGTGTGTGCCATGTTATTATTCCATGAGTTTACTATTTCTGTTCCTAAGACTCCAGGTAATTTTATTAGCATTTTATCTCCTAATTCACTATAAATAGTATTTCCTAAAATACTTCCTAATTTTACAAAATCATTAATATAAACTTTAATATATTTCCAATCCCTAATATATATTTGTTCTAGTTTTTTCATAGCATCTTGTTGAATACTTAATAATTCACTATTAGGATCTTCTCCTGTTATTAAAAGATGTATTTTATTAACAAAATTATAAGGATTATTTCCTAAATCAATTAATTCTTTTATTTCATTAGGGTACTAAGCTTTATACCTCTCCCAATGTGCTTTTACTGTTTCTCCTAAAAAAATTTCTAAATAAGCATACATTTCTTCTCCAGTGTGATTATGCTCATTTTTTATATATTCTCTTATTATTTCTGCTTTCCAACTCATTATTATTGAATTCCATAGTTGGGGGTCAATATTTGTTATATTTAATTGTTTATTATTATTCCAATTTATACTTAAATCTCCTGGTTCTCTCTGACCTCTACTTTTATACTTAGGTTCACCTTGGTAACTATAAGGATATACAGGTTGTCTAGGGAAATTTCCTCCGCTTAATGGTTCAATTGTTCTAGTATGGGGTCTTAAAAATAAATTACTATTTGCATTAGTCATACTACTTTCTCCTGAACTATTTTCCATAAAATCTTTTTGATATGAAATATCAGATACTTCAGTAATATTTTTTTCTGTAATATTTTCATTTTTAAATTTTTCTCTGATGATTAATATTTGATTTTTAAATTCATCTATATTTTTATCCATATTATCTTTTTCATCGTCTTCTAATTCTTTGTTACTTTGTTCTCCATAATCTGAAAATGAAATACTAAGTCTATTATTATTTTGATATATACTTCCATTGGTGGGAACACTTATATTTTCTTTTTTATTTTCTTTTAATTTTACGTCCCATTCTATTCCTTCTAATAGTTGTGAAGAATATTCGGGAGGTTTTATCATTTTTATTCCTTTACTTTGAAGGGTTTCTATTACTTTATCTATTTTTAAATTAAATCTTATGCTAGTATTATGTATTAATTTTCCTTGAAATCCTGTACATATTATGAGGTTTTCACGGTCTATATTTCCGTATCCTCTACTTTGAATTCTTAGTTTAATACTTCCTATGTCTTTAATCATCATCATAAAGTCTGGGGTTACAAAGAATAATCCGTAATAATTATTCATGTCTACTTCCATCATAGAGATAATACTTTTTCTATCATCTTCTATACTTTCATCATATAATATTAATAAAACTTTTGCTCCTAATTTTTTCCTTACTAGTCATTTTATTCCTATTATATACAAACCTTGATGAATATATTTATATTTGTCTTCTTTTATGAGGTTTATAATAGTTTCGTTAGGGATTATTTGTAAATTTTGATAGTTGTTATCATTGACTATTATTGGTATTTCTCTTTGATGACTAAAAAGGCCTCTATTAGGTTGCCATCTTCCAGTATAGTATAATTGTCAGGCGTTATTTAATACTAATGTTTCTTATGTAAATCTATCATAGGATTCATTAATATCTACTACTTCATCTAGAGATAATATTTCTTGGTTATTATTACTAGTTATTCGATCTAAAATGCCAGTAAATCTTCTACTTAAGGATCTACTATTCCTTAGAGTACCAAAATGACTATTTACTTGTGTTTGGCTTGGCTGGCTTGATCTGTTCGACATATCTTTCAAATTTATTACTAAATACTTTTTTATTTTTTATTACCACGTTTTCCTCAATTTTTAATTTACTAACCTGTTTTACTAGCTGATCTATGTCAGTTTCAATTTTATTATTTTTTTGTGGTTCTTGTCTATTTATTCTTTCACTTATTTTATCTATTTTTTCATGCAATTTTATTAATAATTCAATTATAGTATTAAGTTGATGGTTTCTAGCTTTATCTTGACCAGATGTAGCAGAAGAACTAAAACCTTCTAAATTTCTATTATCATCAAAATCTTTAACTAGATTATTTGCAACAATATAATCAGGGTTATTGAAAGACATAAATAAAGCATGAATTAAGAAAGAACTATATTACGAATATTTTCTACGTGTGTCTTTAATTCTTCTATATCCTTTTTAAATAAGAGATATTGATCTGTTATTAATTGTTTAGTCTCTATTTGTACTATTTTAGGTTATTTGTTAACGTATTCTAATAAATCTTTTATTTCTTTCTTACTAGGAAATTTTTCAATATTTATTAAAAAAAATTCTATTCTATTATTTGTATTAGTTATTTGTTTTTTAATATAGTCTATATTATCTAATATTTTATTTTGAAACTCTTGGTCTTTAAGACTAGGTTTAATAGTTTTATTAATCTTTATAAATTTTCTTTTTAATATTCTTATAATATAATAGATCTTATCTTGTATAAGATTTTGAGATTTAGCTAACTTATTTATCTCACAATCTTTACTAGAAATATGATAAGTATGACAGTTATTAGAAGAATCTTTACTATTGTTATCAAGTAAGCAATATTTTTTAACTATATTGTTTGTGTTTGTTTTCATAAATTAATTTTATATTATTAAAAATTAATAAAAACTAGACTTCTTTCTTTTTAAAAATTGTAAGCTTGAAAATTGTAATATCGCTCTAATTCTGGTACCACTTTAATATATAAATGAAAGATGGTTTCAGAGTATTCTATATATATAACAGTGAAGTATATATATAATTATATATTTAGAAATGTCAAATATAGTAAATCTATAATAAATGTTATATTATAATGTTAGAAGATTAATACATATATGTATATTGTAGTATATATTATATAATGAGATATGTCAAAAACTGGTAATAAATGTTATGTTATAGTGTTAGAAGATTAGTACGTATAAGTGAAATATGTATATAATAATATATATTATATAGTTAGATAAGTCAATTATAGTAGGCTATTTATGTTATATTGTTAGTAGTTTAATACGTATAAGTGAAATATGTATATAATAATATATATTATATAGTTAGATAAGTCAATTATAGTAGGCTATTTATGTTATAGTGTTAGTAGTTGAATACGTTGTATATATCAGATGTATGCTAATAATCAGTAATATTTATGACTGTCTGATTTCTACTTTTGAAAATGTCACTTTTAATACTTTCTAATAAAGTTATTTGACCAGATATAAATTTATAGCTAATATTATATTCTTCGTTTAATAACTGGATATGATGTTCGTCAAAAGCGTTTACTATATTTTGTGATAAATTATCGAACTGTTTATCTAAGCTTTCTTTTAGTTCATTTATTAATATATCTATATTATCACTATCTATACTGAGTTGACAGAGTTTATTTGTATATTTTTCTATGTCTCTAGGTACGTTCATAGATTCCCGGTATTTTTAGTTTATAATAACTTCTTATATATAGTTTATAATTGATTATAAAAATAGTTGTTTTTATAGATGTGAAAAAGACTTGGGTTTTGAGAATAAACTTTATATTCATATGATAGTAGAGGGTGGATGGAAATTTTTTACTGAAACTGCAATTCTCCTGAAAAATCTTCTTACCATGTAAATTTATTATTTTCTCATATAAAATGTGACGTATCTATGCATATTCATATCTAGGGTGAACTTCAACACAACTTTTAACAAGCCTATCAATGGCATAAACAAGTTTAATGAAGCAATGCCTAGATCTTATTATAATAGCAATAACCAATGCTTTTATCCTTTTGAAATAATTTAAATACCTGATAGAAGATCCTTGAGAAAACTTGAAAGTTCTGAAAAAGATTCACCTTCCCCTTCTACTATCGCAATGTGTTTTTAGCAATGGTAACCCATTTTGTTAATAAACTTATAAAATATTATACAATAAAAGAGAAGGCTAAGTTTGATGGTTTTCAAGACTTAGAGGTTTCTCTGAGTTTAGAGAATAAGATTTAAAAAGAAAGGAGTGAGTCTACAAGCCAGACTCCTTAGCTTATTTATACCGAAATAAAAAGGTATCCTCTATTATTTTATTAAAATGAGGATAAGATAATAATGTTAAGTATTAATGGGATTTTGTTTTTTCTGAAAAGTTAAGATGCGTAGCACATGGGCGGCTACCTTTGGTCTTTCTGAAAAGAGCATCTTATCTTTAAATCAGACTTTTAAATTGTAGTGCTTCCCATAGTAGGGTCTTCAAGTCCAAGGCAGTCAATGGAGTCTTCATCATAGGTCCCATCAAATTGACTGTTCCATTCCTCCATTTTTTCTTCGACAACTTTATTGACAAGAAGTTGTATGTCTTTAGTGGACATGGTTACTTGATTGGCGGTGGATGGAGTGCTCTGTTGCTGAAGCTGTTGTTGGAAGGCATCCACTTGAAGCTTGAGACTAGTAATTTGGTCCCAGCACGCTTCATTTTCTTCCTTTAATTTTTTATTTACTAATTCTTTCTCTATTATTGTTTTATTATAATAAATACAATTGGGGCAATTTAACTCAGTTACTTTTTCTTTCCCCTTATCTTTTGTCTCGTCATAATAATTGAGACCCCAATACATAATAGCAGCTTTAGTGGCTTCTTCATAATTTACTTGCCCTTTCCAAAGGGCATTATTAAATTTGTCTACTGTTTCGGCTACTGATTGCCAAGACTTATATAATCCTGGTTTTTTCCCTCGAAATACTAAATAATAATCAAAAAATTTCTTACTTTGGAAATATTCTACTAGGCATTTTAGTACTGCCTGGAAATATCTAGGATTATTAAATAGATAGGCATGGTGAAGATTATCTAATAAACATTGTTGTTCTTTACTAATGGCCTTGTGAGGGATATATTTAGTTTCACTATTGCCATAACAATGTAATACTAACTCTCCGAAGGATATTGCCTCACCTTTTTCCATTGGCTGACCATATATTATCTTGTCTACTGCTTGCTTGTTTGCCATTTGGGCTCTGGGGTGTATTCCAGGCCTATACATTCTTGGACGAAATGGTTGTCGGTCCATCTGTATTATAAATTAATCGAGATAATACATCAGCATAATAGTTATCTTTTCCTTTAATATGCTCAATAGTAGGATTATATCCTTTAATAATAAAATTATTAATGAATTTTGTCCATCTATTAGTCATTAGTTTTTTATTATTTTGCCTCATTTTTTCATAGAAGCTTACTATTGCTTGACAATCTGTTCTAATAGTAAATTCTTTTTTATTAATTAAATAAAGATTGAAATCATCTAAAGAATATTCGATTGCCATTATTTCGGCATCAATACTAGTAATACTTTTTTCTTTATACTGTCCTGAAGCATATCTTGATATTTCTTCAGTATCTTTATTAGAATATTTACTAGGCTTTTTCTTTAATACTGCTCCCCATCCCTTATCACATCCATCTGTTTCTATTATTAAATAGTCAGTTATTAATGGAAGGGATAATTTTTGTAAGGTTTTTACTACTTCTTTGATTTTCTTTACTAGTTTAATATCTTCAATATTGAAGTGTCTTTGACCATTAAGTTTGGTTTTATTATATAATGGCCCTAGTAATTTTGATAAATTCTTAATATATGGACGGGCATAATTTAATAATCCAAGAAATTGCTGAATACTTTTTAAATCTTCAAACTTTTCAGGGAAATCTAGTATCTTTTTACTAATATGATCTTGTAATATTATTTTTCCTTTTCCTATTTCGGATCCTAGAAATTTTATATATTCTTTTCCTAATTCCATTTTCTTTTTGCTGATGATTAAACCATACTGTTCAAATTTTTTAAAAACTTGTTTTAAATGATACTCATGTTCCTTATAATCTTTGCTAAATACTAGAATATCGTCAATGTATACCAAACAATAATTTAATTCATAAAATATTTTATCCATTCTTCTCTAAAATATTACTGGGGCATTTTTAAGTCCCATTGGCATTACTAACCATTCAAATAGTCCTTGTGGGCAGACAAAGGCTGTCCAGGGAATACTAGCTTCTGCCATCTTTATTTGGTAGAAGCCTGATTTTAAGTCAAATTTACTAAAAACTCTACAACCTTGTATTTTATTTATTAAAACATCTTTATCAGGAATATTATAAGAGTCATCATCAGTATTATCATTTAATCTTTTATAATTTATTACCATTCTACTAAAAAACATAGGCAGCGGCCCAAGTCGTTTTTTCAGCAACCAATTTTCCAAATTTGCCAAAACGTTCCAAATTCATCCCCACTTGATTTTGTAACTTCCATACACATTGTGGAAGTTAAAAGCACATCTCTAACATCCATATTTGACATATGACTTTAAGAAATTCAAATCAAAATGTGTAATATCAAATCTACACATTATTGGGTAATATTTGGGAGTTACAACTTGTAACTCCAAAATATGTCACATTTGGACACATACATGTGTCCAATTTTGTGACTCTCAATAATATGTTACAAGGTGTGACAAATCAAATCATGTCACATTATTTAATCTAACATTATATTATTTAAAGTAATATAACATTTCCTCACTTAGATTAAATAATCACTTTTTGAAACACTTATTTAATCAATCAAAACATTATATTAAAATACAATACAATCATAACTTTAAAGTTGCGTGGTTGCCGAACTTCAATTGATCGATTGAGGCACTTAACCGACGAGTGAGGTCTAGAGGCCTGCCTGGCCGCTAGTTCGGTGGCCTCTGAACATTCTGGTCAAGCGCGTGTCTATATGTGGTGGCCGGAAAGTGATCGTTGGGCAGCAGTAGCATGCAAGAGACAAAAGAGAGAGGGAGAAAGAGAAAGAGAAGGAGAGAGAAAGAAAGAAAAAGAAAAATATCAGGAGAGGGAGAACCACTGGAAAATAAGGGGGAGGTCTTTTTTTTTAATATTTCTTGAAATTATATTTGGACACAAAATATTAATTTTTTTTCAAATAAACCCTTCAATAAAACTATTTCAATATTATAAAATTCTTAAATTAAATTTATATGGCATTTGAGTACAATAATTGATTACTTAAGTCTCTCTTCTTTAATCTCATTAATATCATAAAATCGTGCTTTAAAAATTATTTTTTATTACTATTTTTTAAATTTGTATATTTTATGTATTGAAAACCCTAATTTATATGAAAATGCAGTATGAAAATATTGGTTGTTACACATAGTTTAAGGGAATTTATAACAGCATGAAAAGTTTAGTGGACACGATTTACAAATAGTAATAGTATAAGAAAAAAAATCCTGTTTATTTTAAAAATAAATATATATCTCTTCTATATAATAAGTGTGTAGATAAAGGAAATTCTTGGTTTTAACGGTTTTTTATCTTTTTAATGTTAACTTTAACGGAATATTCTCATATTTAACATAATATTTTTATATTTAACGGTAGTTTATAAACACTTAAACTTAAATAAAATAAAATAAATAATTGGAAAAATTAAAATAAGATATTTTTGAGATATTTTGCAATGATAATTATTTAAAAATAATAAAATCATACGTTTTATAACTTAAATAAAATTTAATTAAACTTAATCTCACTTAATAGAATAAATATCATATTAAACATATAATATAATCTGCTGTCAATTAGCAACAAAAAACTTTTTTTAAAAACTAGCAAAAAATTTTAATTTAAAATCCACGTATAATATTTAATATTACATTAAACATATAATATATAATATCTTTTTGTCACTACCAAATTCAAAAACTAGAATAAACATAAACTTAAATAAAAATAAATAAATTATTTAATTAAAATAAGATATTTATTTAAAATTTATATGACATTAATATAAATATAATAAAAATAATTAATAAATTCTATAAATAAAATTAAATAAACTTGATTTGTAAATTAATTATATCTAGTGTGTATATATATATTGATCTTTTTCCTGCAGGTTTCCTCAATTTTGAAAATATTTACGTTCTAATCATTCAATTAATATTCTTTTCTAATTGAACGAAAAGTTTATAACTAAAAAATTTGGTATTTTGTTAGTATAACTTAGATAAATTTTCTCGAGTAAATAAATGAGTGAATAACTGACAACTATGTTACCTTTTTATCAGTAGGGTATGGAGGAGGATAGAGATTTTAGAGGGGGAATCTTGTCAGCAGTCTCCTTACTCTTTTCATGAAATTAATGAATGCCTAATTTTAGTTATTGCATTAATTATAATTGAATTATAAAATATAACCGCACTCTACGCAATTTTTTATAATTATTAAAATATATATTTTAAAATATTTTTTGGGAGATTGTAGGGTGGTGATTCATTTTCACCATACTCATACAACATGTTCTTTATATAGACATGTGAAGACATCTTGACCATAATTTTTTATTTCATGATGGTGTTCACTGTTATTGTATAGCAAACCTCCTGTAGGTTTTTGAAAAATTCTGACAAATTAAAGTATTGAAAACAAAGTTCAAAAAGCATGTTGTACATTTACTTTTATTTATTATTATTATACGCTTTGCGTAGTTCTTTTTATAAAAAGTCTAAATTATGTATAAGAAAATTTATATTTTGTGTAAGATTTATTTTAGCTAATTACCTGTTTGAAGTCTTTATTTTTAAAAATTAACTTTTAGATATCGTGTTTTGTCAAAAGAATAAAAATTGGAATTGATAGATTGATTATTTGAATATTGTATTTTTGCTCATTACCCGTTTTGACCCTATATTTTTTAAAATGAATTTTTGGACCATGTATTTATTTAAAATGTTCAAACTTCCTATGAAAATTAAATTATATATTTATATAATTTTTGTTTTCTGTAAGGGTTCACACTATTTTGAACCTTGTATTTTAGTCGATCACACATTAGAATTTTTATTTTTACAAATTAACTTGTAGACCTCAAGTTTTGTCAAAATATTAAAATAAAAATAGATAAATCGATTATTTGAACACTATATTTTGGCCGATTACTCATTTTGATTGTTTACTTTTAAAAATTAACCTGTGGATCATATATTTATTCAAAAGGTTAAAAATTATTTATAAAAAGTCAATTATATAAATATATATAATTTATGTTTTCTATAAGGGTTCACACCATTTTGAACCTTGTATTTTAGTTGATTACTCATTTTGACCTTTAATTTTTTTTTTTAAATTAACTTGTCGACTTTGTGTTTTTTCAAAAATTCAAAAATAGGAATGTAAAGATAGATTATTTGAACCACGTATAATTTTGTTCATTACCCGTTTGAATATTTTATTGTTAAAAGTTAACATTTGGATCCCGTGTTTTGTCAAAAAGTTAAAATATAAATAGATAGATTTTATTTTTATTTTTATTTTTATTATTATTATTATTATTATATGTAGATATTTTTATCTATTATAATTTTTATTAAAATATTTTTTTTTCAATGATTAAGTAGTTAAGATATTTAAGCAAATTAAATTTTTAATTAAATTAATATGTATATATATTAATATTTTTAATTGTTAAGATATTTTAGAAAATAGAAAATGAATAAAAAAAATTAGATTAAATGAGAAAATAGAAAGAGTGCTTTGAATAAATTTTAGAGTCTAACATAATCTCCTCGAAACTCTCCTATATATAGATATAGATTTAATATTTACTGAATTACATAGCGAAAAGAAAAATTAAAAATTTAGTACGTGGATTCTTTAAAATTCATATATACAGTGTAAATTGATATACTCAGAGTTTACTTTCTTTAGTGAAAATAATAATAATTAGAATTTTAAATAAAAATGACATCATCAAGCGATTTAACATCCGATAATAAATTTTAATTCTCATTAATATTAAGGCATTATATGTTTTTACCAATATCAAGGTAGTTATCTTTCTAAGGAAAGGAACTGCCTGTAAAAGCAACATATTATTTTGTAATGACATACTTTTATGGGTTAAAACTGAAAAAATGAATAAAATATTAAAGAAAATAAAAAATTAGATACTTTAGATTGTAAAATGTTAATTATAAAATGATATAATAATATAATAAAATCTTATTGTGATAACTGTTTAGTTAAACCATATATGGTCATTTTCATTGATATCTCTTTCATGTTATTATTAATGGATAACTACTGTTACGTATGACTGTATTAGAATCAATGTATTTATAAGTATGTGTATTAATTTGGTTATTTCTGTTACATTTGTTGAAGGGTTGATGCACGTATATATGTATGTATATTTTTTTTTGGAGACAATATAAAATTCTCACAAAATAGTAAAAAGAGATTGTAAAAAATATAGAATGCCACTCATCACTCTTAAACTCTCATCTATATATAGATATAGATATAAATATTTTGTAAAACTATTCGCTTTGGAATAAAAAAACATAATTATAATATAATAAGAAAAATAAATATATAGATAATCGAAAATTATTACGTAATTTTTAATTAATTTTTTTTAGTATTTTTTAATAAATAAGTAGTTAAGATATTGATATTTTCAATTGTTAAGATATTTTAGATAATAAATAATGAATAAAAAAATTAGATTAAATGAGAAAATAAAAAAAGTGATTTGAAGAGATTTTAGAGTGCCACGTAATCTACTTGAAGCATTCATTTATATATATATATATATCTCTTCTATATAATAAGTGTGTAGATAACGGAAATTCTTGGTTTTAACGGTTTTTTATTTTTTTCCGTTAATTTTAACGGAATATTTTTATATTTAAGAGAATATTCTTATATTTAACGGTAGTTTGTAAACACTTAACCTACATAAAATAAAATAAATAGTTAAAAAAATTAAAATAAGATATTTTTGAGATATTTTATAATGATAATTATTTAACAATAATAAATAATTAAATAAATCAAAATATGATATTTTTGAGATATTTTACAATGATAATTATTTAAAAATAATAAATAAGTAAACAAATTCCATAGGATATTTTTTTAGATATTTTTCAATGATAATTATTTAAAAATAATAAAATCATACGTTTTATAACTTAAATAAAATTTAATTAAACTTAAACTCACTTTGAATAATATCATATTAAACATATAATATAATATATTGTTAATCAGCAACAAATTGCTTTTAAAAAAAACTAGCAAGAAACTTAAATTTAAAATCCATGTGTAACATTTAATATAACATTAAACATATAATATGCAATCTCTTGTTGTCACTCACAAATTCAAAAACTATAACAAATATAAACTTAAACAAAAATAAATAAATTATTTAATTAAAATAGTATATTTATTTGAATTTTATATGACGTTAATATAAATTTAATAAAAATATTAAAAAAAATTATAAATAAAACTAAATAAATGTGCATATTGCACGTTATTTATATCTAGTATATAGATAAGTATTAGAAGTCATGAAATTAATGATTATTAATTAGTTTTCAGTCATTTTAATGCATAAATTTTACAAGTTACAATCAATTCTTCTTGGAAACAAATTTCAAGATATTTGCAAGCAAAATTTATGTTTCTTTTACTAGGCAAAGAAAAATAGTACTTATCACAATTAATTTTTACACAATAATTCTAGTGTAGGGGTGTGCAAAATAACTTTACCAGTAAGGCTATTTGTTTAGATTTTTTAAATTTCATCGAACGACTGAGAATATAGTTTACATGTTTGTTATAGTGGGGTTGGTATGGAATTTTTTTACTTTATCTAATTTTCGTAACAGCTCCAATTTTTTTTTGGCGCCCAAAAAAATTAATCTTTCATTCTCGACAACAATGTGTTACTGTATAGTGTTGACGTTTCAGAACAAGAAGGTTGAGCACTTAACATATGCATACCTTTGCTATTTTGCATAGAAAATATTTTTCATTTATTCTTCAATATTATTTTGTAGAAGTTGGTAATATCAAAAACTAGAGCTAATCGATGTTCTATAGTCTTCACATATTTTTTTTATTATTGAAAATGATTTCGAAATTTTGTTTTCTGCAATAGCAAAAGTTGTATTAATTTTTTTTATCAAAATAAAATTATATTAATTCATTTTATAATTTTTTTATGACATGAAAAAAAAATCATATTTTCCAACTGTACTCTGCACTGTGTTATTTCTTGCTTTTATCCATGTTTCTCCCACTACTACAAAATCCCTCTTTTGTGTCAGTCAATGTCGTTGGCTGATGCGATTGACTCAGTTTGAGCATTTGTGTCAGTTGACAAATGACACAAATAAAATGGTATTTGCGTCATTAATAAAACTGACGTAATTAAAAATAGCATTTGAGTCAGTTTGCAACTGACGCAAACAAGTTCATTAGTGTCAGTTTTGCACTATCACAAATGAACTTGTTTGCGTCAGATACAAACTGACACAAATGCTATTTTTAATTTTTAATTTTAATATTTAATTAAATATGGGTCCATAACCTATCAGCCAAAACCTTAACTATAACGTCCTTCTAGTAAGGACAGTTACACTGTGTAGTTTAAATAGTGTTTAACTCGCTATTCGAGTCATTTAAGTGTAAATCGTGTAATTAAACTAACTGCAGGTTTAGGTACTAAAAATTTCGATCAAAGTAAACAATTTATTAAAAATGTTTAACTTCCATGCATGGAATTCCATTGTAATTAAAAACGGTTACAAACCCAA
Source organism: Humulus lupulus (assembly GCF_963169125.1). Classification (NCBI taxonomy): domain Eukaryota; kingdom Viridiplantae; phylum Streptophyta; class Magnoliopsida; order Rosales; family Cannabaceae; genus Humulus; species Humulus lupulus. The sequence goes on along the minus strand of NC_084800.1, from coordinate 17,071,243 downwards.
AAACAAATACAACAGCCGACCTAAGCGACAAAATCAGGGTTCAATTCTAGTTCCAACTGACAACCTCGGCCGTGGCGGACGAGCAGGCCGCATATGTAACCTTAGATTGACGAGTCGTATCCGTAATCTTCGACTGATAAGTTGAGTCTTTAAACCTTCGATTGATAAGTCGAACCCTCTCATCCCTTTGACTGATAAGTCAAGTCTTTCAATCTTCAGCTGATAAGTCGAATCCTTTAACCTTTGACTGATAAGTCGAACCCTTTCATCCCTTTGACTGATAAGTCAAGTCTTTCAATCTTCAACTGATAAGTCGAATCCTTTTGCCTTTGACTGATAAGTCGAATCTATAGAGCATGTTATAATCCTGACTATTAAGTCAAGCCCTTTATCAGATAACACAGACAAACCTTTAGCTTACAAGCTAAACTTTTCCCACCAGTACACAGATTAACAACCATAGGATTACACAAGTCCGTACTGCACTCCTTCTTATTTGAATGGCATCCGAGCCAGTCAAGTGTATGTCGCACTCCCTTTCCATTTGTTTGGCATCTGAGCCAGTCAAGTGCATGTCGCACTCCCTTTACATTTGTTTGGCATCCGAGCCAGTCAAGTGCATGTCGCACTCCCAGGGTTGCCCAGCCATGGTGGCCCACACTCCGCGTGTATGATGCCAATCTCAGCTCATAATCTGAGTCTTACTGATCCTTGACTCATAAGCCGAGCCCTACAAGTCTTCAACTTATAAGTCTAAGCTTTAAAACTGTCGACTTATAAGACGAGTCTTTCGAAGTCCAATGTGCACTTGACTAATAAGTCGGTCCCCACTTAACATCCTAATAGCCCTCTGATTATAAACCGAGCTTCCTAGTCACAACACATAATCACATATCTCATATAACATATATATCAACAAATATAATGCATTATAATACATTCAAACAGCAGTCATAAGCATAACCATAGATATGCGCATTTCAGTGTACTTAACCAGATATTCACAACATAATTATAATCATGTTCATTAACAGGGCCAAAGCCTTAATCATATCTATATTCAACATTGACTAATCTCTAATCACACATTCACATACTGGGTGCAGTTTTCTTACCTTCGATCTGTATGCAAGTTACTAGCAACGCCCCTTTGAGTACGACCCCCGATTCAAGCCCTTAGCGTAAACCTAGTCACAATCGTAATAAGGAAGTTCCATCAACAAAAGGTAAATAAAATCTTCCAGACCAAATCTTAGCCTCCGGGACAATGAGTTCCACTTATCAAGGAAGTAGAATCGATCCCGGGCCCAAATGGTTAAGTTCCCAACCTAAATATCCCATTAAAGCCAAAATTTCCCCTTAAGGGTCGCGACCCCAAAAACCCGAGCCGCGGCCCGCCTCTAATTCCAAAGGCTCAGCCTCCTTGGAAACCAACGCGCGCCGCGGTGCGCCCCTGAGGCGCCGCAGCCCACTCCTGCCTCCGAGCCCTGCTGGCTCGTATTTCCCTTCGCAAGCCGCGACTCAGCCCCACAAACCCAGAATTTTCTGGGTTTTTCCTTCAACTGACCCCAACTAAAACTCATCCAATTTCATCCCAATCCTCCAATTCAATTCCCATAATCTGTATACTCATTCTCACCAATCAATCCCATCTAATTATCATAATAAAACTCATCAAAATTCCCAAACTTAACCTCCCAACTATCAAGCATGCATGAACACCATAACTCTAGATAATTCAGCAAAACTAATCATGAAAAATTCAGATTAAAACCCTTACCTCAACTGAGTTGATCCACTTAAGCTAAACCTCTAGTTTCCCCAAGCCTAACACCTTGACTCCTAGGCTTTGATCTTCAATTTCCCAAAAAATTCCTCAAGCTTCCATGGTGCATGAAGAGAACGTGGGACAGAGAAAGGGAGAGCTGCTACTGTGTTTTTCTTCCTTTAATTTCCTTAGCCTTCTCAAACATTCCCAGCTCACCATACACTATACTTAGACCAAAAAATGACTATTTTGCCCCTTGCCCTTCGATTATTCATCAAGTGTTCACAAGGGCAATTTTGTCCTTTGCCTCAAATCCCGCTATCCACAATTTACATCCTATAATTCCCGCCACTTCCAATATTCTCTCACGGTTACCAATAAATTTCCATTACCCACTAATTCTCGATAATGTACTAAATTACTAAAATACCCCTAAGATCACCCCGAGCCGGGTATTAAAACCCCGCTGTGACTTTTCCACTAACTTGCTCATCGGGATCCCCTCTCGTCAAGTAACCCAAATATAGCCACATAATAATGTGGTCTCAATCAAACAAACACATATTTGCATTTATTTCCACGAATGGGTCAAATTACTAAAATACCATTCTTATAAGAAACGGGCCCACATACACATATTTAATATCTCTAACATGCAAACATAATTATATTATAATATAATTCACATAATAACTCATTTATTGCCTCCCGACCCCCTTATCCAGGCACCAAGCCACATTAGGAAATTGGGGATGTTACATTAACCCTAACATATTTTTCTCTCCAATTCTCTACCAGCCGCCCCCATCTCCATTTCTCACACTCTCTCTTGATTTCTATCTCTCTACCCATCTCTCTCTTTTTCACCTCTCTCTCTCTCTCTCTCTCTCTCTCTCTCTCTCTCTCTCTCTCTCTCTCTCTCTCTCACACACTCTCGTTAAAGGCTCAAATCGGGTCAGGATTGGGTTCGAGGTTGCGAGGCTCGAGTCGAGGGGTTGGGTCGTGGAGCTGGGTGTGCGCGCTGGGGGGATGGGTTTGCGGGGATGGGTGCATGCAGGGGCTGGGTGTGCATAGGGGGGGCAGGGGTAGCGGGGCTGGGTGCCTACAGAGGCTGGGTGCGCAGGGGTTGGTTGCGGGGCTGGGTGTGGGGGGGGTTGGGTTCGCAGGGATGGGTGCACACAGGGGTTGGGTCACGGGGCTGGGTTAGGCTCAGCAGTTGGGTTCATGGGTCTCTCTCTCATTTCTCATTTTCATTTTTTTTTCTTTCTAATCTCTTTTCTATTACAGGTGGTGGTCATGGCTATGGCTCATGATTAGGGTGGTGGTGGGGGGTGCTCAGTGGAGGCAATCAGTGGAGAAATTTTTTTTGTTTTGTTTAATTTTTGTTTGTGTAAACTTTTGATGTCTGAAAAAAAAATGTAAAAATTATGAGGTATTGAGACTTGTAATATCTATGGGAATATCTTATTTTTGTATAAATTTTCATTTTCTTAGAGTTTGTAAATTTTTTTTGTATTTTGTATTTTGTATTCAATCAATTTTAAGTTTGATATTGTATTTTTTATATTATAAGTTTGGTTTTGAAATAAATAAATTTAGTTTTGTTTGCTGGTGGTTTTTTAAAATATATTTTTTTTAATATAACATTTGCGTCAGTGCCCAACTGACACAAATGACACTCTGGTTTGTGTCATGAGAATTGCGTCACGTATCAAACTGATGCAAAACTTAATTGTGGCAGTTATAAACTAACGCAAATGACATTTTTTGTTATAGTGTCCCCAAGTGTACGGAGCCAAATTCTGAGTTTATGGGCCGCCTTACAGGGACTTAAAGCCTAGTAGACGAAGACGAAACGAACATTGGCGGCCCAAGCCTTGGTAAAGCCCAAAGAGCATCCCGGAATATAAGCCAGGATCACCGCCTTGGAGTGTTGCATACTCTCAGGACCGCGTCCTCTAGTGCCTCCCGGGATGCAATGAAGAGGTTGTGGCTCCCAAGTCCGAGATTAGACCGGGACGGCTGTGGATGAACCCGGGTCCTGGTAAACGAACTAGGACCTTGGTAAATGAAGAGGGATGTTGGTAAACGGACCTGGACCTGGTGGCTAGGTTTGGCATGATAAAGTATCCCCGCTACTGACCTCGTCCCAAGAAGTGTAGAGCTATGTACCCATAGGTAACCTGCAGAAGAGGTTACATCGGGAATGTACGCCGTTGGTTCAGAACTATACTACCACTACTCTGACAGATCCTGTCCCCTGAATTTCCCTCGAAGCCATGACACCCAGACTGGAGCAGCATTCTGTCGTGAGTCTTATAGTGTGGTTACGCTTGGGTTGGCCCAATGGGCCTTGGTCAATGTACTTTATATATTATAATCATTTGTATTAAGCCTCCATCAGAGAGCAAATAATATTTATACCCTTATTGGGCTCAGGTTAGTCCGGTCCAAGCCCAGTACACTCATTTGCCTATAAATATGAACAGTGGTGCACTAGGGAAAGGGGTCGAATTCTTTTCTGAGAAGCATACACTTTGCTCAAATTCAGAGAGTTCATTACTTAAGCTCTTGAAAAAGCTATAATACAATTGGCTCGTGAACTAAGGCTTTTTAACGCCCCAACAACGTAAAACTCCTTGTGCGATAATCTTTATTTATTACTTTCTAAACTCTCTTATCTTTGATAATTCTAGTTTCTGAAAAACTCAGTAAACACTTGCGTATACGATATTTCTGTGGTGTTCGTGGTGCGGTTTTTCTCTAATTTTTTGGACTGCACCACATATACGATTTGAACAATTTTTCAAACCGCAACCCGCACCTTATAGACCTCAAACCGCATAAACCGCACCACAAAAATACGGTGTGGTGCGAGCGGTTTATACCTATCACCAAATAATTTAACAATTAAATATTATAATTAAGAAAAATTCATAATAAATCTCATAACCACAGAGTGTTTAACAAAATAATTAAATGTACAACAAGCTAATAACAAAGAAAAAATGTAATATAAAAGTAAATATTATTTTAATTAAGGAGAAATATCTTTAGATTGAAGTAGAATATGTGTTAGCATCCTATGAAATATTATATTTTTTTTCTAAATATTGTGTATATTATATTATACTATATAAATATTTATGCATTAACTTTAAATGTAGTAAAATTAAAAAATATATATATAATGATGCAGTGCAGTGTGGTGTGGTTTGAACCGCATTTATAAAATTTAAAACCGCAAACTGCACCACACCGCGGGTTTGGCAAAAGTACAAACTGCACCGCGAAGGGTTCTAAACCGCAAATTGCGGTGCGATACAGTGCGGTATAGGCGGTTTGTACGGTATGAGCGGTTTTATGAACACCCCTAGTATTAGGCATCATCATGCATGTGCGGCGTTTCTTGAAGCAACACATATTATATACTGTATATATGAGCCAGCCAAACCAATTGTCATCCTATAAATATTTATATATATATGACAATTTTTTTACAGAGGCTTCACTTTAAGTCCTATTAGTGGGGCTCTTAATGTTCTTGACCCGTGAATAATTTTTTGTGTGATTTTTTATGATCGTATATATTGTAGCTATTTAAAGCATTCTGTAAATTTTCAGAAAATTCCAAATAATTTACAGTAGTGAAAACTAAGTTCAAATATGTTGTTGCGCACGTGACTAATTTTTTTTATGCGCGTGAAAAGCAACATGTTTAAACCTAGTTTTCGGTACTGTAAACTATTCAGAATTTTCTGAAAATTTGCAAGATACTCTAGACAACTACAATATACACGGTCATAAAAAAAATTCGCGCAAAAAACTATTCACGGATCGAGAATATTAAAGAACTCAACTAGTAGAGCTTAAAGTAAAGAATTTGTACGAGAATATATATATATATATATTTATTTATGGATTATGGAACCCTCTCTCTTTCTCTTTTGTCGTTTTCTATAGAGTTAATTAATATAAGATAATAGGCTTTGCTTTGCTTAATTTGCTTGTGTGGATTTGTAATATAAATAAGTTATGAGAGGAAAAAAGAGAACAAGAGAGAGAAATACTCAATTTAAGTCGACCAAAGATTAATTATTATTCCTTTTCCACCCACAAAATTTTCTCTATTATTATTTTGCACTCTTAAAAGAATCATATATTTCCATCCTTTGCCGTTCATACTTTTCATAAGCTCAATTCGATCTCACATTGATTCTGCTATTTCATACTATACTATACTCTCTAATTATTATATCAAACAAATGTAGAGAATATAGAATATATATATGGAAATTTTCTTATAGGCTTTACTTTAAGCCCTACCGGTAGGGCTCTCAGTGTTTACAATCCGTAAACAGTTTTCAGTGCGATTTTTTTTATGACCGTATATATTGTTGCTATTTAAAGCATCCTGCAAATTTTCAGAAAATTCCGAATAGTTTACAGTACCGAAAACTAGGTTCAAACATGTTGTTGCACCCGTGATTAATTTTTTTTATGCGCGTAGAAAACAACATGTTTGAACCTATTTTTCGGTACTGTAAACTATTTGGAATTTGCTGAAAATTTGCAAGATGCTCTAAATAGGTACAATATACACGGTCATAAAAAAACCGCGCCGAAAACTATTTACGGGTTGAGAAACACTAAAAGCCCTACCAGTTAAAGTGAAGCCAATCACAAAAGACAATAAACTTTTTCGTGGTTTGACTAACAAAATTTAAGTTCACGAAGTCTATTTTATTACTAAGATACTTCAAAAGAAAAAATATCTATGTGCGTGTAACAAAATTTTGGAAAAATATATTGGTATAAATACCAAATTGTGTGTTACTAACTTTATACAAAAACAAAAAAAGAAAGTGTCTTGCATTCTAGTAAATAAGTTCTGATCTTCTATAGGCCTTCATTTTACAAACCGAATAAATCTCACTCTTGCAAATAAAACATCTTTATGATCAAAATCGTAATTAGCATTTTCTTTGTTAAAATATTTATTTTCTTTTTTATATTTAAAAATCATTTTATATTTTTTTGGATTCTTTGTTTTAGTTCATTGTCTGTACTCTTTATTTTTGGAAAATTATTTTTTAGATTTTGTATTTTATAAAAAAAATCAAATAAACCATATTAAAATTAATTTTGATAAAGAAAAAATTGAATATGACAACATAATTATTAGACAAAATTATTGTAATTTTGTTCTTGTTAGTTTGATAAATTATTTGTGATTTTAGATTAAAAAACTTATGAATTTAGATATCTATTTGAATTATTTTATAAAATATAGTTTGATAAGTAATTTATTAAAATATAAGAATCAAATTAGTAATATAACAAAATACAATATCTAAAAAATATATAATACTTGGGTTTTTGCCTTTTTAGATCTTGTGTTTTGGCTCATTACCTATTTGGATCTTGTGTTTTGATAAATTATTTTTTGGACAATTTATTTTTTTAAATAGTTCAAATAGACCCATAAACCTGATTTTGATCAAAGTTTTTTTGAACTAAAATCATAAATAACTCATCAAACTAACATTTTAGAATAAAAATACAATCATTCTGCCTAAGAACTGTGTTGTTATATTCAATTTTTTGTTAATCAAAATCAGGTTTATGGGCCTATTTGAACCATTTTATAAAATACAGGGTCCAAAAAATAATTTATCAAAATATATGGTCCAAACAGATAATAATACAAAATACAGAGTCTAAAAAAAGTATAAACCTATAAATCTTTAATAAAAAAACAAAAAAGAAGTAAATTATAAAAAAAAATAAAAGAAAGAAGAAGAAGAAGAAAAAATAAAAAATCCCGGATTGAGTGGGATATTTAGAAGTAGGGGTGTTCGTGGTGCGGTTTTTCTCTAATTTTTTGGACCGCACCGCATATGCGGTTTAAACAATTTTCCAAACCGCAACCCACACCGCATAAACCTCAAACCGCACCGCAAAAATGCGGTGTGGTGCGGTGCGGTTTCGCGGTTTATACCTATCGCCAAATAATTTTAACAATTAAATATTATAATTAAGAAAAATTCATAATAAATCTCATAAGCATAGAGTGTTTAACAAAATAGTTAAATGTACAACAAACTAATAAACTTTAAGCAACTAATAACAAATAAAAAATGAAATATAAAAGTAAATATTATTTTAATGAAGGAGGAATATCTTTAAATTGAAGTAGAATATGTGTTAACATCCTATGAAACATTATATTTTTTTCTAGATATTGTGTATATTATATTATACTATATAAATATTTATGCATTAACTTTAAATGTAGTAAAATTGAAAAAAATATATATAAAAAAGTTAATATATAATGATGTGGTGCGGTGTGGTTTGAACCGCATTTATAAAATTTAAAATCGCAAACCGCACCGCACCGCGCGGTTTGACAAAAATACAAACCGCAACTGCACCACGAAGGATTCCAAACTACAAATTATGGTGCGGTGTGGGTGGATTTATGAACAACCCTATTTAGAAGATAAGATGGTAATGTAATGGATTCAGCACGCAACGCGCCAAATGAAACGGTCGACCTGTACTAAAAGAATTCACTGGTAGGCCCCACACCATCTTAATTATCATCCTAATTAATAATATAATATAATATAGAATAATAATAATATAATTATTATCCTAAATAATAATATAATATAATAATTATATTATATTATATTATTATTATATTATATTATTATTTAGGATGATAATTAAGATGGTGTGGGGCCTACCAGTGAATTCTTTTTGCTTTAGTAAAGTATAGGTGTTCATTTGGCGCGTTGCGTGCTGAATCCATTACATTACCATCTTATCTTCTAAATATCCCACTCAATTCAGGATTTTTTATTTTTTCTTCTTCTTCCTTCTTTTACTATTTTTTTTGTTTTTTTTAATAATTTACTTCTTTTTTGTTTTTTTATTAAAGATTTATAGGTTTATACTTTTTACATTCTGTATTTTGAATTATTATCTTTTTGGATCATATATTTTGATAAATTATTTTTTGGACCCTGTGTTTTATAAAATGGTTCAAATAGGCCCATAAACCTGATTTTGATAAACAAAAAATTGAATCTAACAACACAGTTCTTAGGCAAAATGACTGTATTTTTGTTCTAAGATGTTAGTTTGATGAATTATTTTTTATTTTAGTTCAAAAAACTTTGATCAAAATCGAGTTTAGGGGTCTATTTGAACTATTTAAAAAAATATTTGGTCCAAAAAATAATTTATCAAAACACAAGGTCCAAATAGGTAATGAGCCAAAACACAAGGTCTAAAAAGGCATAAACCCTAGGATTATATATTTTTTGGATACTGTATTTTGTTATATTACTAATTTGATTCTTATATTTTAATAAATTACTTTTCAAACTATATTTTATAAAATAATTCAAATAGAAGTCTAAATTCATAAGTTTTTTAATCTAAAATCATAAATTATTTATCAAACTAGCAAGAACAAAATTACAATAATTCTGTCTAATAATTATGTTATCATATTCAATTTTTTCTTTATCAAAAATAATTTTCCAAAAATAAAGAGTACAGACAATGAACTAAAACAAAGAATCCAAAAAAATATAAAATGATTTTTAAATATAAAGAAAGAAAATAAATATTTTAACAACCCCGAACCCAACCCTGTCCCAATTCGAGCCTTTAACGAGAGAGAGAGAGAGAGAGAGAGAGAGGTGAGAAAGAGAGAGATGGGTAGACAGAAAGAAATCAAGAGAGAGTGTGAGAAATGGAGATAGGGGCAGCTGGTAGAGAAATGGAAAGAAAAATTATGTTTGCATGTTAGAGATATTAAATATGTGTATGTGAGCCCGTTTCTTATAAGAAGGGTATTTTAGTAATTTGACCCATTCGTGGAAATAAATGCAAATATGTGTTTGTTTGATTGAGACCACATTATTATGTGGATATATTTGGGTTACTCGACGAGAGGCAATCCCGATGAGCAAGTTAGTGGAAAAGTCACAACGGGGTTTTAATACCCGGCTCGGGGTGAGCTTAGGGGTATTTTAGTAATTTAGTACATTACCGGGAATTAGTGGGTAATGGGAATTTATTGGTAAACGTGGGAGAATATTAGAAGTAGCGTGAATTATAGGATGTAAATTGTGGATAGAGGGATTTGAGGCAAAGGACAAAATTGCCCTTGTGAACACTTGATGAATAAGCGAAGGGCAAGGGGCAAAATAGTCATTTTTGGTCTAAGTATAATGTATGGTGAGCTGGGAATGTTTGAGAAGGCTAAGGAAATTAAAGGAAGAAAAACACAGCAGCAGCTCTCCCTTTCTCTCTCCCACGTTTTCTTCATGCCCCATGGAAGCTTGAGGAATTTTTTGGGAAATTGAAGATCAAAGCCTAGGAGTCAAGGTGTTAGGCTTGGGGAAACTAGAGGTTTAGCTCAAGTAGATCAACTCAGTTGAGGTAAGGGTTTTAATCTGAATTTTTCATGATTAGTTTTGCTGAATTATCTAGAGTTATGGTGTTCATGCATGCTTGATAGTTGGGAGGTTAAGTTTGGGAATTTTGATGAGTTTTATTATGATAATTAGCTGGGATTGATTGGTGAGAATGAGTATATAGATTGTGGGAATTGAATTGGAGGATTGGGATGAAATTGGATGAGCTTTAGTTGAGGTCGGTTGAAGGAAAAACCCAGAAAATTCTGGATTTGTGGGGCTAAGTCGCGACTATTTTCTGGTGAGTCGCGGCCTGTGAAGGAAAATACGAGCCAGCAGGGCTCGGAGGCAGGAGTGGGCCGCAGCGCCTCAGGGTCGCGCCGCGCCCCGCGTTGGTTTCCAAGGAGGCTGAGCCTCTGGAATTAGAGGCGGGCCGCGGCTCGGGTTTTTGGGGCCGCGACCCTTAAGGGGAAATTTTGGCTTTAATGGGAATTTTAGGTTGGGAACTTAACCATTTGGGCTCGGGATCGATTCTACTTCCTTGATAAGTGGAACTCTTTGTCCCGGAGGCTAAGATTTGGTTTGGAAGCTTTTATTTACCTGTTGTTGATGGAACTTCCTTATTACGGTTGTGACTAGGTTTACGCTAAGGGCTTGAATCGGGGGTCGTACTCAAAGGGGCGTTGCTAGTAACTTGCATACAGATCGAAGGTAAGAAAACTGCACCCAGTATGTGAATGTGTGATTAGAGATTAGTCAATGTTGAATATAGATATGATTAAGGCTTTGGCCCTGTTAATGAACATGATTATAATTATGTTGTGAATATCTGGTTAAGTACACTGAATTGCGCATAATTATGGTTATGCTTATGACTCCTGTTTGAATGTATTATAATGCATTGTATTTGTTGATATATATGTTATATGTTATATGAGATATGTGATTGTCTGTTGTGATTGGGAAGCTCGGTTTATAATCAGAAGGTTATTAGGATGTTAAGTGGGGACCGACTTATTAGTCAAGTGCACATTGGACTTCGAAAGACTCGTCTTATAAGTCGACAGTTTTAAAGCTTAGACTTATAAGTCGAAGACTTGTAGGGCTCGGCTTATGAGTCAAGGATCAGTAAGACTCGGCTTATGAGCTGAGATTGGCATCATACACGCGGAGTGTGGGCCACCATGGCTGGGCCACCCTGGGAGTGCGACATGCACTTGACTGGCTCGGATGCCAAACAAATTGTAATGCCCCAAATTTCCTAATAAGGTTTAGGACATTGATTAGGAGGCCGGGAGGGCCATAATTGATTTATTATAGTATTTAATGATTATATGCATGTTTACGTTAATTATATTATTATATGATGGTGAATGCATGCATATGGGTTCATATGTTAATTATAAGGGTATTTTGGTAATTTGGCTGTTGTGGGCGTAAATGTGTATTTTGGGTGCATGGTTATGATTAATTAATATAGCCACATTATAAGGTGGATTGATTCGAGCTATTCGACATGAGACGATCATGAGGTGTAAGTGTTCGGTCTAGTCATAACGGGTTTAAGTTCGGGGCTCGGGATGAGTCTTGGGGTCATTTTGATGACTAGAGCATTACCGGGAATTAAAGGGTAATTGGATATGATTTATTGATGTTTGAGAATATTGAGATTAGCGGGAATTGGGAAGCGTTAATTATGATTAACGGTGTAAGTGGAAAGTACCAAATTTACCCTTTGGAATGGTTTTAGAAGCCTTTAATGACTTAAGGGTATTTTAGTCATTTGGAAGGATTTATATTATCCTTTAGTTGGCTGTAGAAGGTTATAGAAATAACGTAGCCAAAACAGGGGTTTTCATCTTCAACCCGTACACCATCCCTCACTATCTCATCTTTGGTGTTCTTGAGCTCAAGGTGGGGTATTAGGCTAGGAAACTCAAAGGCTGAGTTAGTGGACCTGGTTTAGCTGTTGAGGAGGGTTCAAAGCTGGTTTCAAGGTGAGTTCTAGACACTAAATTCAGGTTATGCTCTGTTTTCCTTTTCGTTTTCAGCTTATGGTTTTTGATGTAGAAAGTGGGAATCAAGAGGAGTTTTTGTGTATAATGTTTGGTTGGGTTTTGATGAGGGGAGTTATGGGTGATGTTTAGGGGTTTAATTGTGTGTTTGGAGGAGGTTTGGAGCTGGGTAGAGGGTTTGGTTCCAAGGGAAAACGCTGGGGAAAATCTGGTGTGCGTGCTGAGTTTTCTGGGCTGGGCGCCGCGGCGCGACTATGGTGCGCCGCGGCCCTTGGCGTCTGGCAGGGAAGGTCCTCTCTGTCTGGAGGGCGCGCCGCGGCGCAGCTGGGGAGGGTCGCGACCCTTAAGGTCATTTTAGCCCGAAATGGTGTTTTTAGCTTGGGGATTCAAGCCATAGGCCTCGAGATTGAACCTAGTACCCGGTTAAGTGGGGATTGATGTCCCGGAGGCTAGATATTGATTTGGGAACTTATGTTGATCATTTTTATTGATGATACCTTATATTTGGTTATGACTAGGTGACCGCTACAGGACTAAAAGTTGATCATTCTCAAGGGTCGTACTTTTAATCATTCTAGCTCAACTTTGAGGTAAGAAAACTGCACCCTGTGTATAAGTAAGACATGCATGGTTATTCTTGATGCATGTTGGTTGATTATTGAGTATGACATGCATGACTGTTATTGGTGCATGTTGGTTGATTATTGAGTATGACATGCATGGCTGTAATTGATGCATGTTAGTTGATTATTGAGTATGACATGCGTGGCTATTCCTAATGCATGTTGGTTGGTTATTGAACGTGACATGTATGGTTGTTATAGGTGCATGTTGGATTGTTGGATATATTGCATATGACGCTTGAGAAACATGTGATCAGGACATGCTTTGTATACCGTGTATGATATCGTTCAGAGCTTGAGCCTCTGTGTTTATGCATGGTCCTAATTGTACTAATACCTGTTTGGTAAGCATGCTGGATATCTTGTTTATGGATATGGAACATGTGATATATGATTGGTGGCATGAATTACTTGTGAATGGCACTGACTAGTCAGGGACCGACTCTAAAGTCGAGAATCATGCATTGAATGGCTCCATGGCATTAATGCTGGACTGAATCTAAAGTCGAGAATCATGCATTGAATGGCTCCATGGCATTAATGCTGGACCGACTCTAAAGTCGAAGATCTTATAAGCGCTTGCCTGGTCTAAGACCAGATGATCATGGCCCTGGTGATCCTATCGTCACATGGTTGGGGGACGCTGTCCATAGTACGACTCTAGAGTCGGGAGGAAGGTTATGTTGGTGACCATTCACCATACACCTATCCTGTTCCAACTTATGAAAGGTTCTCATATCAATTAAGCCCTGGTGGCCCTATCGTCACATGGCAAGAAGAAGCTGTATCCACTTTTGTGACTTTTGCTACAGTCACCTATCTATTTTGGACTGATAGTCCTGGATGATTACTATGGTTGTTGTTGATATTATATCATGTTTTATTGTGTTTTCTTGCTGAGCTTCAGCTCACGGGTGCTACGTGGTGCAGGTAAAGGCAAGAGGAAGCTGGACCATCCTTGAGGCTGAGAGCCTAAGTGATGATGTGTACATATGCAGCTGCTCGTCCACCACGACCGAGGTTTAAAGTGGAACTAGGGTTGAACCCTGTTTTGCCGCTTAGAACGACCTGTTGTAAATATTTTCTGTAATAGACTCTGAAATTTATATTTTCGAGATCCCAACGTATATATTAAACGTTCTAGTGAAACGTTACATCTTAACTAAAATGTTTAATCCCTAAACCGCTAATCATACTTAGATACACGTTTTTGGCCAAATGACTCGATTAGCGAGTTTAGCACTGTTTACAAGGCACACCGTAACGGTCCCAGGAGTTGGGGCGTTACACAAATGGAATGGGAGTGCGACATACACTTGACTGGCTCGGATGCCATTCAAATAAGAAGGAGTGCGGTACGCACTTGTTTAATCCTATGGTTGTTAATCTGTGTACTGGTGGGAAAAGTTTATCTTATAAGCTGAATGTTTGTCTGTGTTATCTGATAAAGGGATTGACTTAATAGTCAGGATTATAACATGCTCTATAGATTCGACTTATCAGTCAAAGGCTAAAGGATTCAACTTTTCATTCGAAGATTGAAAGACTTGACTTTTCAGTCAAAGGGATGAAAGGGTTCGACTTATCAGTCAAAGGTTAAAGGATTCGACTTATCAGCCGAAGATTGAAAGACTTGACTTATCAGTCAAAGGGATAAGAGGGTTCGATTTATCAGTCGAAGGTTTAAAGACTCGACTTATCAGTCAAAGATTACGGATATGACTCGTCAATCTAAGGTTACATATGCGGCCTGCTCGTCCGCCACGTCCGAGGTTGTCAGTTGGAACTAGAATTGAACCCTGATTTTGCCGCGTAGGTCGGCTGTTGTATTTGTTTTTGGGTTTGTAACCGTTTTTAATTACAATGGAATTCCATGCATGGAAGTTAAACATTTTTAATAAATTGTTTACTTTGATCGAAATGTTTAGTACCTAAACCTGCAGTTAGTTTAATTACACGATTTACACTCAAATGACTCGAATAGCGAGTTAAGCACTATTTAAACTACACAGTGTAACGGTCCTTACTAGGAGGACGTTACAGTTAAGGTTTTGGCTGATAGGTTGTGGACCCATATTTAATTAAATATTAAAATTAAAAATTAAAAATAGCATTTGTGTCAGTTTGTATTTGACGCAAACAAGTTCATTTGTGATAGTGCAAAACTGACACTAATGAACTTGTTTGCGTCAGTTGCAAACTGACTCAAATGCTATTTTTAACTGCGTCAGTCTTATTAATGACGCAAATGCCATTTTATTTGTGTCATTTGCCAACTGACACAAATGCTCAAACTGAGTCAATCGCGTCAGTCAACGACGTTGACTGACACAAAATAGGGATTTTGTAGTAGTGGGAGAAACAGGGATAAAAGCAAGAATTAACATAGTGCAGAGTACAGCTGGAAAATATGATTTTTTTTCATGTCATAAAAAAACTATAAAATGAATTAATATAATTTCTTTGGTAGGGCATTCAAAAAGAGCTCTACCGTAGGGCTCTTTTTGTGTTCTCAACCTTTAAACAGTTTTCAGCGCGATTTTTTTTATGACCGTGTATATTGTAGTTATTTAGAGCATCCTGCAAATTTTCAGAAAATTCTGAATAATTTACAGTACCGAAAACTAAGTTCAAACATGCTATTTTCCACGCGCATAAAAAAATTAGTCACGAGTGCAATAATCTGTTTTCGGCACTGTAAATTATTCGAAATTTTCTGAAAATTTGGAAGATGCTCTAAATAACTACAATATACATGGTCATAAAAAAAATCGCGCCGAAAACTATTCACAGGTTGAGAACACAAAAGAACCCTAGGGTAGAGCTCTTTTTGAAGGCCTACCATAGAATTATCCTATAATTTAATTAATTTATTATATTTTATTTTTTGAAACTAAAATTAAAATAATAACTAAAAATAATTTTGAGTAAAAAGTGCCATATAAGATTTAAAAAAAAAAAATTAAAATAACTAAAAAAATATAGAACTTATTGAATTTTTTTTTTGTTGAGCAAATCAAATAATAAATTAATTTTGGTAGATTTTATCAAATAAATAATCACGTAAAACAAAAATAGTAATTTTTAATTTATTATTTTAACAAAATTTTAATTTATTATATTTAACAAATTAAAATATAAAAGATATTTAATTTTTTTAACCACAGAATTCTCCACGTGTCTTTTGAATAGAGCGCACACGGTAGTCTAGAGCAATGGTTTGAGTAAAATATTGTGTTCAGATATCTTGAACCAACTGCATTAGTTTTTAGGCTATTAGATGCGCTGGGACTTTAGAAAAAGAATTATAATTTAATAGAAAGAAAAAAAATGGTGTCAGTCTCACATGTGATATAATATATAAAAATATTTTTTAGACTGATAGTGTGTCAGATATAAAAAAAAAATTAAACTGTGTGCGGGACAGAAGAAATAAATACCATATATATATATATATATGCGTGTGTAAGCGGACAAATGCCAGAAAAAAAAAGGTAGGAAGCTGCTAAGGCTAGTATTAAGAAAATGATGAGCAAGAGATTCCAGGGAAAGGTTGTCATTGTGACTGCCTCCACTCAGGGGATAGGCTACAGCATCGCTCAGCGTCTTGGCTTGGAAGGTGCCTCTGTTGTCATCTCCTCCCGCAAGCAGGTTAATCATATATATATATATATTCATGCCACTCATTTGATATCAAGTGTTGATATATATGCCGTTAATTAATTTGTTTTAGATAATATAGCGTGAAATGAAATGAATACTGTACCAGGAAAATGTTGATGAAGCAACCGAAAAGCTTAAAGGTCAAGGAATCCAAGTGTTGGGGCTTGTTTGTCATGTCTCTAACGCCCAACAAAGGAAGGATCTCATATACAACTCACTTGAGGTCCTTATATTATATTTATATATATACGCATGCAATTATTCTTCATGTACGTATACGTACACGTAATTAAGATACTCCATGATAGTATGATGAGAGAGATGACCCACTCATCTTGATCTTCTACATATGTTTGCCTTCTTATAATTAATTCATTAGTGATGAATATATTAGTAATTGGATGCAGAAATTTGGAAAGATAGATGTGATTGTTTCAAATGCTGCCGTCAATCCAATGGCTGGCAAAAATACAGTCACAATTATGGAAACCCAAGAATCCATCCTTGACAAGATGTGGGAAGTTAATGTCAAAGCTCCTGTTCTTCTTACGAAGGTTATAAACAATAACAAACAAACAAAAAAGCTTTTTATCTGAATTGTAGTTCCTATCTGAATTGATGTGACAAGTTGATTTATAGGAGGCTGCTCCTCACTTGAAGAAGGGTTCTTCAATCATTTTTATTTCCTCCATATCTGCCTACAACCAACCGTTGCCATGGGCTATGTATGCAGTCACAAAGACCGCATTACTTGGGCTTACAAAGGTAAAATTGTTGGGCCCGATTCGTTGACCGTATTTACTATTAGAGGAAATTATATTTTATATGAGATTTTTAATAGTGCAAAAATATAGTTTTTTTTCAAAAAAAAAAGTTAATCTATGGTTTTTTTTTAAAGAATTTTCACTTTTATGGGTTTATTTTCCTATATTTTTGTATAAAGTTGGTTTATGCCATAGTTTTACTCTTAATCAAATTTGGAAGGGTATGTTTGTAATTTGATTATTATTTTTTTAGGTTATTTGTTTTTTTATATTTTTTTTTATATGACTAATTTTATAGTAAATTTTTCTTTGGTTGTTTTGAGTTTTGTTTTTTAATATGAATTGTTTTTAAAATTATTATTTATTTATTATAAACATGTTTTTTTAAGATTGTACGTTTTTTTTTTTCAAATCCTGGGTAGGGTAACCAATTACATGATTGATCTTAAAAAAAAATCCTAGAGCTAGGTTAAATAACATGCACCAGGAAGGGTAACCACTTATCCTGAGATGAGTAACTTTTTGCCATAAGAGGGGTAATCAGTTACCTAAGAGGGGTGACGAGTTACTCATATTAAATATGAAAAAAAACATCAAATTTGAAGGAAAAAATGGAAGAACACTTCATTAAAAAAGGAAGAAGAAGTAACTATGATTTTAGTAACATAAGTAACTAGTTACCATAAAGAAACCATAAATACACACACACCAGAACGTGAAAGTAACCAGTTACCCTCAGAAATATACATACAAAGAATGTGAAGGTAACCCATTATCCATACACGTTTTCATATTTTTATTAGTTTTCTTTCCAAATTTTGGTATTCCTATAAGTGTTACAATACAAAGAAAATGCTGAAAAAATTGATTTGAATTTTTTTTACATATAGTGGAAAAAACTATAAAAAAAATTACAATAATAAAAGATAATAAATAAAAAAAATAGTATAATAATTATGTAATGTTAAAATATATGTGTGAAAAAAAAAAGAAAAAAAAAAGAATGAGAATGAGAAAAGAATAAGAACAAAAATGAAAAAAAAAACAAAAGAAATGATGAATGAAAAAAAAATAGATGAATAAATAAGAATGAAAAGAAGAAGAAGAAAAATAATGGAAAAATGAAAAGAAAAAAAATATGAATGAAAAAATTAGTAGAAAAAAAATGGAAGAAGAAAAAAAAGCTCATATATGTGAAAAAAGAAAAAAAAAATTGAAGGAAAAAATAATAAATACAAAAATGAAGAAAAAATAGAATGAAAAAAAAACTGAAAAAATATGAAGAAAAAAAACAAAATAATACAAATGAAAGAAAAAAAATAGATAAATAAATAAAAACGAAAAAAAAGAAGAAGAAGAATGAAAAAATGGAAAGAAAAATAGATGAAGGAAAAAATTGGTAAAAAAGAAAAAGGAAAAAATAGAAGAAAAAACAAGTAAGGAAAAAAAAGAAAAATAATAAAAAAATGATGGAAAAAAATAAAAATAAAATTACTTTCAAAATCAAAGAAAATATAACTATAAAAAAAAATTGACATTTTCATATTTTAGTTAGCTACTAATTATGCTTTCCATACTTTAACTTTTTATTTAATAAATTTTTCATACAAATTAATAAAAATATAACTCTCATATTTTTACACTTTAATATTAATATTATAAAAGTCATATTTTAGAAAAATTCTCTTACTATTATTATTAGGCATGGGCTTGACTAAACTAAGGCAACTGGTGCTTACTGTAGGTTCTTGCTGCTGAATTAGGCCCAGATTTGCGAGTAAATTGTGTTGCTCCCGGGATTGTGCCGACTCACTTCGGCAAGATCCTTACAACAAATGAGAGTTTGGTAAGTACAAGTAGTACGTGTTCCTATTTGCAATAGAAATTAGACTATAAATAAATATGTAATTTTTACGGGGAGAGGTAAAATTTGGAGATTTTTTTTAAATACATATTTTTTTTGAGTTATTTTTACTTTTGTATGCTCCTTAATTTTTTTTAGAAAAATATGTACTTATGTTTTAAAAAATATAATTTTTAAAGTTTCGTAATTATCTTAAAAGAAACAATTTGAAAGCAACTTGAAAATTTTAATTACTGTATCAATGCAAAATAAACATAAAAAAATACAAAGAATTAATATGTATCAGAACAACTTAATATAAAAAAAACCCTAAAAATAATATAAAACAACTTGAAAACAATACAAAATAAAAAAAAAACAAACTGTAAAAGTATAAAAAATTCCTTAAAACTGTAAAATTAAAAAAAAAAAATAATTAACCGTAAAAATGTAATTTTTCAATAAAATCAATTATTATTCGTAAAAATCTCTCAAATTTATATAGTAACAATTACAGTTAAAAAACTTGGTTCATACAGAAAAAGTCTTCCCGTTAATCATTTATCTTATTTAATATATATATATATATTACAAATATGTATAAATGCGAAGTTAAAATAAAATTTGTAGAATTTATTATTATTATTATTTAAAACCATATAGCTGATAAAAATAAAATTTTGAAAAATGTGATGTTTTTAAAAACTCTTATCTGGCTATTCGTTCCTGATAATTTAAATAAGAGGAAATCAAAATGAACAAAAGTATTTTTAAGGAAACTAGTTTGCTTTTTCAACTTAAGCAATGAACATTGTGAGTTTTTCTTTTTTGTCAGTATAAAAATCGTGAATTTAATTGTTTCTTTATTTAATTTTTGTAATAAAAGACTTGGTGGACCGAATTTTATTTTCCATCAATTAAAATTTAAAGAGATCACAATTTTAGTATATGTATACAAATTCTGTCCTTTTTAAATTTCATACTTTTGAAATAATAAAAATATTCTAAATTCTACAAAATATAAGAGAGAAAAAATAAACATTATTACAAAAATTTGAGGAAATTAGTCTTTATAGCATAGCTTGGATCTAAACTTTTACATATAACATTGTTTTTCAGTTAAAATTTTTATAGCACACTCTAATTTAAAATTTATTCTTAATTTTTTTATTAGTTGAGATTTTTTTCCGTGACTGATTCCACTTTGTATTGAGTTTTATCTACTAACTAGTTGATATTTGTCCAATTACTGGATTAGTTTTGTGACCATTCTTAACTAGAGAATATATATACATAAAAATATTTTGGTGAAACGAGTCAAGATATACCAGATATTGATTTTTTATTTTACTTTATAATGTATATCACAATTATGTGTATAGCTAAAAAAAACATTAATGACAGCTAGTAAGATTAACAAAATTTGAGGAAAATAAGTTAAAATGGATTACGGTGGTAACAAAATAAGAATATGAGATCATTGGTGAGTTGAATATCTTGCAGAAGAAAGTCATTCTGAGTAGTAGTCTACTGAAGAGGTTTGGTACCACTGAAGATATTGCTGCTGCTGTTGCGTTTTTGGCTTCTGATGATGCTTCTTACATTACTGGTGAAACTCTTGTGGTGGCTGGAGGCACACCATCCAGGCTCTAGTAACAATATTGATACCAATACTAAGGTTGAATAAAATAATCTTTAATCAGTCTACTTGAGACCACTACTCGAGTTGGAAAAGTTATATTTACTTATGTATGAAATCTACTTAGTTTACTTCTCTACGTAGTGTAATCTTTTTATTAAATACAATACTAAATAAATAGATAATGCCTTACTTCTACTCTTGAATTACTTTGTGGTTTATTTCATTTTTCTTTTCTAATTTCGTCATTTAAAATTTTTTATTTCCTCAACTTAACGCGCCAGAGTGCAAGTCACACGCTGGGAAGATCATTACAAAGGTTTTGCCAACATTATTGTATTTTCTAACTATAAATAAATATTATGAGTAAATAGATGAATTATTCAGTAATGATTTTTTATCACATTTCAATCAAAAGTAACGAGTGAAATTCTCAATAAAAGTAAGGGTAGACATTGCAAAGGTCAAGAGTAAAGTCTCAAATAAAACAAAAATTAAAATAATCTTGATCTTAAGTAAATTTATCTCACATTAATTAACGTTACACAATTTGAGTTAATTAATGTTGAGATCCCGATCAGAATTTCAGTATCTCAGTAACTCGGAGTTGGTGTGATGTACTTATTCCTTGATAGGATTTTGATTCTTTAATCCTCCTAACATATAAAATTAATACGTTGAAAATCATCATTAGAAATAGAAAAAAAAAATAAAGTTACAACGCAAGTCGAATAAGTACGAAAGAGTGTAATTTGAATTATTATGGAAGAAAAAAAAAAACTTAGATGTAAACTACACGAGTGTTCTTACTTCTCTTAGTACAACATCACTCATATTTTCCCATCTACATAATCAAATAGGGATAAGAGAAACAGATATAAAGGAAACACGAAAAGAATACTCAACTCTATTTTCCGTACTAAAATTTAGCACAACCAAGCAACCATTTCCGAACCCTTTAGGGCACCTCTATGAGTTTATGTACATAAAATCAGCCAAAAATCACAAGGCGTAACATTCTCATTATACAACTTTCTTCTTCACAGACGAACTCGTTTCTACATATGGATCTCTTTAAAAACCTACAACTCTTAAAACGCATATTCACTAGTTACTATGTGACCTTTAAGCCTCTTCTAGGCCAATTTACACACCTAAATTGGGGAAAAGAAAAGAAGAATGGTCCACTGGTGTAACGCCCTGGTTACCCCAGAACAGTTATGGTGAACGGTGAACCGGAAATTTGACTCATTGCCTGAGTCCTTTGGTTAAAAACGTGTTCTAGGTATTATTAACAGGTTAAGGTGAAAACTGATAAAAAGGAAAGAATATGTTTTATTGATACATAAAACTGTTCATGGGCCCACAAGAACATTTACAAGTTATTTACAACTCAAAAAGGTCACTACTGTTCCAAAATTATCAACCTGCCGACCTAAACGGCAAAAATAGGGTAAACCCCCTAGTTCCTCTGAGAACTCATTGGCCGTGGTGGTCAAGCGGCCGCATATGTACACATCACCACATAAGCTCTCCATTCAAGGCTGGGTGAGCTTTTCTTTTCCTTTACCTGCACCACATAGCACCCATGAGCCAAAGCCCAGCAAGAAAACATAACATTATATGTAAACATTATCAAATGATTATCATTATAATCACATAGAGCTCATAGCTTTCAAACAGATGAGTGAATATCACTTTGAGGTTCTAGTAAACCATACTGAATGACTGATAAACAGGTCACTAATTCAAATGGAAGAGTGGCTGCTAGGTAAGCCACTAGCCTTCAATAGGTTATGGTAAACCATACTGAGTGACCGACAAGCGAGTCACTAGATCAAATGGAAGAGTGGTTGCTAGTTAAGCCACTAGCCTTCAAGCGCTTATAATGTTCATCGACCTTGAGGTCGGTCCGGCATTAATGCTCTTTGAGTCATTCAATGCAAATAATCGATTAGATCTAATCTCTGTTGGCTTGCGTTAACACGCTAAGGCCGTTCTGACAAATGAGTCAGCGCAACGTGACCAGTGCCCAATACCACTGCCGAACCTGACTAATAAGTCACAGCTTCACAGTTGATACTAGCACCTTTGCCAAATCTGACTAATGAGTCAGTACCATGCACAAGTGAGCAACATATGCTAAGTATTCCATAATCAATTCATGTCCATATCTATTCAACCAACATGCCTCATGAATAACCATGCATGTCACATTTTGGGTGCAGTTTTCTTACCTCTGGTTTGAGCTAGAATGAATAAAAGAACGACCCTTGAGAACGATCAACCTTTTGGTCCTTTAGCGGTTACCTGGTCATAACCAATTATGGGATTCCATAAATAAAATGAATAATAAAAGGTTCCCAAACCAAAACCTAGCCTCCGAGACTTCAAACACTACTCAACCGGGTAGTAGGTTCGACCCCGAGGCCTAAGGCTTGAATCCCCAAGCTAAAAATACTTTTCTGGCCAAAAAGCCACTAAGGGCCGCGGCCCGCCCCTCAAACAGAGGCGCCCAAACTCAGCATCCTCCAAGGGTCGCGGCCCTCCCTAGCCATGCTGCGGCGCAACCTCCAGTTTAGCCAAAGCCCCTGTTTTTCTTCCCTTGCGTTTTCTCTTGGAACCAACCCTTCAAACCAAGTTTAAACACCCTTCAAACCAAGTTTAAACACCACTCAAACCTCCAATACAACCCCTAAACTTGATCTATACCACTCCCTTAGCAAAACCCAAGATAAACCCCAATCAAAACTTCCACCAATTCCAACAATCCACCATAAGAACACAAGCTAAAAACTAACACCAAAACAGAGTATACTAGTAAACCAATGGCTGGAATCTTACCTCAAACTCAGGTTGTGATGCTCTTCAATGGTGGAACACTCTCCCAAACTCCCAAGGTCTACTTCCCAAGCTTGAATCCTCAAAAAGATCACCAATAATCACAAAGAGAGTGGAAGAAGAAGAAGGTATGGGAAGCTCAAGAAATAGTTCTGTTTCTCTTATCAACTTACAACATAAAGGAGTTTATATCTATCCTAGGGGTAAAAAGACCATTATACCCCTAGGTCATCTAAGGGTTTCTAAAGGCTCCCAAGGGCATATTTGTCCTTTCCAACCTATCTCGTTAATCATAATTAACGCTCTCCAATTCCCGCTATTCTCAATAATCTCAAATGCCAATGGTTCATATCCCGTTACCCTCTAGTACCCAGTAACACTCTAATCACCAAAATCACCCCGAGACTCCTCCCGAGCCTCGAACTCAAACCTGTTATGACCAAACCGATAATTAACATACCATGATCGTCTCATGCCGAATGGCTCGAACGAACCCACATTATAATGTGGTCTCAAAATATATCACCAACATGCATACAAATAAACAATTTACCCTCAACGGACCAAATTACCATCACACCCCTGTAATTAGAAATATGGACTCACATGCATGCATTTTGCATCATATTATAATATAATCCACATATGCATGCATCTTATCAATAAATAACATAATTAAGCAAGTATGGCCCTAACGGCCTACTATTCACGCCGTTAAACACATCGGAGAATTCGGGGCATTACGACTGGTATGCAATTTGTTACATCAGTCTCATCCTTCAAATATTTACTCATCGTGGCATTCAATTTCCAAACATCTATACAGGAATTACATCGGCATTCTAATTATCATCGCACATCAATATAAGACCATCGACGTAGGTTGGGAGGAGGCAACGTGACCATTGGCACCCTGTTGAGACTGGCTCCGCTGATGGAACTATCATAAGAACATTGTTATGGCGCTGGAAAACTCCCATCACGCTTACTCTGCTTCCTTCTTTAATATATCTGATAAACGAGAAAAAAAATGGTATGATGTGTTAGATAGTATATATTGTTAGGCTGTTAAGAGTTTGTTAAGATGATTAGTTACGGTTTTGTACAGCTGTATATTTCTTAACCACTTTTGTATATAAAATACTTTGTAATAATCAAATTGGTTTAATGAGAAGATTATTACTTTCATTCAAACACGTTAAGTTTCTTCACATGGTATCAGAGTTCTTCCCCTGAGAGTTTCTCTGTTTTTTTTCAACATTTCTTCATTCTCGGTTGTTCCTCTTCTTCCTCTCCAGCCATGGCGGGCACTCCGGCGACTGTGACGTCTACTGGTGCTTTCACTCCGGTTGTCTTCACACACAACATCTCTGTCAAGCTTGATCCGAACAACTTCTTGCTTTGGCGATAGGTACTTTATGCAATCAGAGGTCATCAACTTCAATAGTTCATCTCTGAAGATTCCTCTCCTCCCGAAAAATAACTCACAGAAGCCGATCAAGCTGCAAGGAGGCTAAATCCTGCCTTTGTTCAATGGGAGCAACAAGATAATCTCCTCTATTCTTGGCTTCTTTCTTCAATGTCTGAAGGGATCCTCACATGAGTAGTCGGGTCCGATACCAGTGCCAAAGTGTGGAAAGTTCTGGATACTTACTTTGCTACTCAAAGTACAGCCAAGATAGACCAATATACTTCACAACTCCAGAATATCAAGAAAGGTTATTTGTCCCTTGATGATTATTTACTGAAAATCAAAGCCCTTGTGGATCGGCTGGGCTCTGTAGGTCATGATGTGACTGTCAAAGATCACATTGGAGCCATTTTCAAAGGTCTACCACCCGAATATAACACATTTGTTGTCTCTGTAAATTCCAGGAATGATCCATACACAGTTACTGAAATTGAATCTTTGCTCCTATCTCAAGAGCATCGGCTGGAGACTCAACTTTTAGTCTTGATTCTGCATCTGTCAATATTGCTCAGAATCGCTATCCTCGTTCAAGTGGTGGTAATTTCTCCTCACAGTTGGTTTCAAATAATAGATTCAATAATTCTTCTCGTTCTTCTTTAAGTCGTGGTGGCTCAAGTTCTGGGGTTGGTCAAGGTTCTTGGAATCCTTTTGCTACTGGTGGTCGTGGTGGCACTTCTCTCAAACCGAGTGGTTATCCTCGACAGTCTCCTCTTATTGGGATTAATTCAAATCATCCTGTCTGTCAGCTCTGTGGGCGCCAAGGACATGTGTCATCAAAATGCTACCAGCGATTCAACTTCGATTTTCCTAGAATGGGGGCAACTTCAACAGACAAACATTCTGTAAATGTTGCTACTGCAGATTTAGTTAATGATATGGCTTGGTATCCGGATTCTGGTGCTACCAGTCACTGTACTTCTGATGCAAATAATCTGATGAAAAAGACTGAATATTTTGGCTAAGATCAAATTCGAATGGGTGATGGTGGTGGCATTTCTATTCAAAATGTTGGTAAGTACTTGTTTCAATCTCCCTATTCTTCAAGATACCTTGTCCTAGATCGCTTATTACATGTTCCCCAAATAACTAAAAATCTTATGAGTGTCTCCCAATTTGTTAAAGATAACCATGTTTTCTTTGAATTCTTTCGTGACTTCTGTCTTGTTAAAGATCAAGTTACCAATAAGGTTCTAATGAAGGGCTCGGTTAAACAAGGTCTCTATGTCTTCCATCCATCATCCATGCTTTTTGTTCCCTTAGCCAAGTCGTTGTCCTCAGTTCAGTCCAAGTCTCAGTCTACTCTCTCTGTGAATAATACTCAATTGAATTATAATGTGTCATGTACTCCTTTCAATTTGTGGCATAATAGGTTGGGGCATCCTGCTGCCAAAATTGTTCAAAACATTATGTCAAAATGTAATATTTTTCCCAATAATAAAACTGTAACTGATTTCTGTACAGCTTGTTGCAAAGGTAAAATACATAAGCTTCCCTTTCCTCTTTCTGAGACACAGTATTACCAACCTGGCTATGATACTATGTAAAGAAACTTAACGTGTTTGAATGAAAGTAATAATCTTCTCATTAAACCAATCTGATTATTACAAAGTATTTTATATATAGAAGTGGTTAAGAAATATACAGTTGTACAAAACCGTAACTAATCATCTTGTTGACCGTGTTTTTGGTCAACGACGTGAGAACGTCAATAACGACAAACCTTCAAGAGAATTTAAACGACACAGACAGTTTAATCAAGAAAAGTAAATAACACACGAGATTTTATAGTGGTTTAGCCTCGATCAGTCGGTAATAGCCTAATCCACTTTGAGATTTTATTATTTTATCTACACTCAAGATCAGATGAACCTTAGTCAACTGAGTTTCTTTAGTGTAAATTTTCAGAATACAAAAAGGGTTCTCTCTCAAGGAAAACACACTTTCTCTCTCTAGAAACTCAAACCAAATTTCAAATTGCCAAAAGTCCTTTTTTGATCCCATTAACCCTCTATTTATAGGCTTGGTATCAGAAATTGATATCCCACTAGGATCGGGATATTTTATTACTCATATTATATTCAAATTACACAAAATATTCAAAATACAACAAAATCCTCAATTTGAGTGAAGAATGAGAGATTCCCGCGTGTGCCCAGACCAATTCTTGTTGAAGCCGTTTCTGGGAATTTGACGTAGTCTGGTCCATTTGTTTTATGAATATCGTCTTCTGGCCAAACACATGCATGCTGGACACACACAAGTACTGGTCGGACATATGCATGCTGGACACATGCATATGGACCATACCCCTTAGACTCTCCTCAGACCAAGGTCCGACCACACCTCTAGGCTCTCCTCAGACCAAGGTCCGAACACACCTCTTGGCTCTCCACGGACTAAGATCCGATCACACCACTTGGGGCTCTCCTCGGACCAAGGTCCGATCACACCACTTCGGGCTCCTCGGACCAAGGTCCGACCACACCCTCCTTGGCTCTCCTCGAATCAAGGTCCGACTGGACCTCTTGGGGCTCCTTGGACCAAATTCCGACCACACCTTCCTTGGCTCTCCTCGGATCAAGGTTCGACCGGACCTCTTGGGGCTTCTCCTCGGACCAAGGTCCGACCACATCTCTTAGGGCTTTCCTCGGACCAAAGTCCGACCACATCCTTTGGAGTGCTTTCCTCGGGTGCACTTGGCTTAGTTATGACATCTCTCAAGCAGTCCAAACTCTTCACTGCTGTATTAGGCTACTGCTAAGCCAGATCACCCAACTATTCCATGCCACTTGTCAATTCTATTGCCACATCATCATTTTCAAATTTTGGGATAACGCATCTTAACAAACTCTTAACAGCCTAACAATATATACTATCTAACACATGATACCATTTTTTCTCGTTTATTAGATACATTAAAGAAGGAAGCACAGTAAGCGTGATGGGAGTTTCCAGTGCCATGACAATGTTCTTATGATAGTTCCATCAGCGGAGCTAGTCTCAACAGGGTGCCAATGGTCCCGTTGCCTCCTCCCAACCTACGTCGATGGTCTTATATTGATGTGCGATGATAATTAGAATGCCGATGTAATTCCTGTATAGATGTTTGGAAATTGAATGCCATGATGAGTAAATATTTGAAGGATGAGACTGATGTAACAAATTGCATACCAGTAGACCATTCTTCTTTTCTTTCCCCCAATTTAGGTGTGTAAATTGGCCTAGAAGAGGCTTAAAGGTCACATAGTAACTAGTGAATATGTGTTTTAAGAGTTGTAGGTTTTTAAAGAGATCCATATGTAGAAACGAGTTCGTCTGTGAAGAAGAAAGTTGTATAATGAGAATGCTACGCCTTGTGATTTTTGGCTGATTTTATGTACATAAACTCATAGAGGTGCCCTAAAGGGTTCGGAAATGGTTGCTTGGCTGTGCTAAATTTTAGTACGGAAAATAGAGTTGAGTATTCTTTACAGAAAAATGGCACTTGGTCTCTAGTTCCTCTACCTTCAGATCGCAAACCAGTAGGCTGCAAATGGGTTTATAAGCTTAAAGAGAATGCGGATGGTTCTATTCATAAGCACAAGGCTCCCCTGGTTGCTAAAGATTTTCATCAACAGTATGGTTATGACTTCAGTGAAACCTTCAATCTAGTGGTAAAGCCTACAACAATTTGGGTAATTCTTACTCTAGCTTTATAAAAAAGATGGCTTGTTAAACAACTAGATGTCAATAAAGCATTCCTAAATGGTGTACTTAATGAAGAGGTTTACATGCTTCAACCTCCTGGTTTTGTAGATCAGACGTCCCCAAATCTGGTTTGCAAGCTACATAAGGCTTTATATGGTCTTAAACAGGCTCCAAGGGCTTGGTTTGAAAGGCTGAGGGGTGCATTGCTGTCTTTTGGTTTTACATGTGCCAAATCTGATTACTCTCTCTTTATTAGACTCATTACCCAACATATTACTATTGTTTTAGTTTATGTTGCTGATATTCTAGTTACAGGTGATACTCCAATGGTTATTCAACACCTAGTTTCTGACTTGCATAAAGCCTTTGCCCTTAAAGATCTTGGTGAGTTGAGCTACTTTCTTGGTATTCAAATTGAACACACTGCTGATGGTTTTCATCTCTGCCAAAAGAAGTATATTACATATGTGTTGTGCCATGCTAAGCTTCAGTTTGCTAACTCATTGTCCACACCCATGTCTGGTGGTGAGAAACTCTCAGCTGAAGGAAGTGATCCTGTTCAGGACCCTCAGTTGCATAGAAGTCTCGTTGGTGCTCTTCAATATGCTACCATCACTCAACCTGAAATTACCTATGCTGTTAATCGGGTTTCTCAGTTTATGCAAACTCCTCTTCAATCCCACTAGAATACAGTTAAACGAATATTGCGGT
The DNA here is from genome assembly GCF_963169125.1 of Humulus lupulus. NCBI lineage: Eukaryota > Viridiplantae > Streptophyta > Magnoliopsida > Rosales > Cannabaceae > Humulus > Humulus lupulus. The sequence goes on along the minus strand of NC_084800.1, from coordinate 17,041,780 downwards.
ATCTCAAGGGCACTCTAGACTTTGGTCTACATATGAGGCGATCTGAAGAGTTGGGGTTGACAGCCTTCTATGATGCTAATTGGGCATCTGATCCAGATGATAGGAGATCCACTTCTGGCTTTTGTGTGTACATGGGGTCTAATCTTGTTTCTTGGTCCTCCAAGAAACAGAGAATTGTATCCAGGTCAAGTACTGAGGCAGAGTATCGAAGTCTTGCTAATGTTACTACTGAAATAACTTGGATTCAGTCTCTTCTAGCTGAGCTACACTTGCATTCGTCTCAGCCACCTATAGTTTGGTGTGATAATCTCAGCACTGTTCTGATGTAAGCTAATCCTATACTTCATGCCAGAACCAAGCACATAGAGTTGGATCTCTATTTTGTTCGTGAGAAAGTCATTAATGGGCAGCTTATTGTTCGGCACACTCCTGCTCATGATCAAATAGCTGATGTCCTCACCAAAGCTCTCTCAAGTTCTCGGCTTCTTCTGCTTAGAGACAAACTTAGAGTTGTTTCCTTATCCACTCTAAGTTTGAGGGGGAATGTTAGATAGTATATATTGTTAGGTTGTTAAGAGTTTGTTAAGATGAATAGTTATGGTTTTGTACAGCTGTATATTTCTTAACCACTTCTGTATATAAAATACTTTGTAATAATCAGATTGGTTTAATGAGAAGATTATTACTTTCATTCAAACACGTTAAGTTTCTTTACATGATGAATGATCTTTTTAGCAGATAGCGTTTTCAATTCTAAACTTCTTTGAGGATTATACATGTGGGGAGAAGGTAAAAAGGTGCTTGAATGCAAAATTTTTTTTTGCATAAAAACGTAAAGTTGGTATAAAAAAAAACCGTATAAAAGTAGGAAACTGTATATTTCAAATTTTTTTGTTTTATACAATGTATTCCGTAATTTTTCCTTTTATATTTATAGAACAATGAAGCATCCTATAATGCCTTGTTGTGATTAAGGCTGATCATTGGGCGGGTTGGTCGGGTTACAAGGCATTTTTACCCGTCCATTGTCATAATCGGGTTAGCAAAAGTTAACCCGTAACTTGCCCAATTAAGAAAAAAATAAATTTAACCCGTCCAATAGTTTGACGCGAGTTGGTCGGGTCAACCCGCCCAAACCGAAGTGGTATTTTTTTTTTGGCGGGTTGGACGGGTCAACCCGCCCAAACCGAAGTTGTATTTTTTTTTTTACATTTTTTTTCTTTTAAATACTAGTACTAATAGTGTGAAGTTAATCTTTTTAAGCTTAAAACAATATTTTTTTAAAATATAAATTTAATTAAGTATATATATATAAATTTAATATATTTATTTAAATGTATTAAAAATAATAAATTAATAATAAGTTCTTAATTGGGCAGGTCGGGTTATATTGGGTGGGTTGATACTTATTTTCAACCCGCCCAATATAACAATTGGGCAGTTTAAATTTTGGTTGGTTTATTCGAGTTGCATTTTTTGGCGATTTTTTCGAGTTGGTTTGAGCGGATTATTCGGATTGGGCGGGTTGTAAAAATTTCTGCACTGCCCTAGTTGTGATGTCCAAATAGACCTATAAAATGGGAAAAAAATCAGCTGTCGTCTTATTCTTGTCTCATTCCTGTCCCCACAAATTACATTTTGCCACCTAATATAAAATGTCAGTGTACATTTGGAAGACCAGATGTTATTAACTCTGTTTGTCTTCCTTATATTTATATCATTAAATATTTTTATTAAAATTAATAAGGGAAATTTGAGTTTTAATGCAATAAGTGACACTCCATTTGAAAAATACCCTATCACTATATAACTCTCGTTTTGGTGCTACTAATAACGTTACTACCCAAAATACCCCTGGCATAATTTTCCCTCTCTTTTTCTCATAGTCTTCACTCTCTATCTCTTATGTTTTCCCTCTCTATCTCTCAAACTCTCGTATACACAAAAAAAGCCAGCCGCCATTAATTTGCATTTCAGATCTAGGGGCAAGTTGTGAGTCCTTTCAAGTCAAGAAACTTCATTTTGGATTTCGGATCTAGGGGAAAAATCGTATGGGTAAGTATATATTTGTTATATGTATTGAGGAAACTTGTCTGGTTACATTACTTGTCTTATTTCGAATAGATCTGTGTATGCCTTCATGTTTTATTGCAATTTTTCACGGAATGAATTTTGGATACTTCGTGTGTTTTTTCCTGGATTTCTTTCCTGCCTCGATGAGTTTCGATGAAACTCGATAGGTCTCGATGTGTTGCGTGCATGTTGGCTCGATGGACCTCGACATGCCTCGATAGTGTTAGGATGTTAGTACCTCGATGGTACTCGATTGTACTCGATAAAACTCGATAGGTGTATAAGAGTTTAATTGGATTTAATAACCCGATTGTACTCGATAAAACTCGATAGGTGGATAAGATTTTAATTCGATTGTTTGCCTTGATAGTCCTCGATTGTACTCGATAAAACTCGATAGGTGTATAAGAATTTTCTTGGCTTGTTTGCCTCGATAGTCCTCGACTGTACTCGATAAAACTCGATATGTGTGACCTCGATAGGACTCAACATATATCGATAGAAATCGATATTTTTTGTTTTATGTTGTAGTTTAACTTTTTGACCTTTTTTTTTTTTGTTTTTTTTTTTGCAGATTCGACTGTTTCCGTATTTGTTGCATTCAATGGTGTTTGGGTACTTGAAAATAGGGATTGGATTTTTAGAGATGCTAAAAATCAAGTTCTGCCCGTGGAGAAGGGTGTAACATATGAGCAACTACTTGACATTCTGTACGATGAGCTTGAAGTGGATAAATGTGTGCATGACTTGAAAATTGAGGTCCCGTACACATGCCTATCACAATCTGTCAAACCTACCGTTATAAAAAATGATAGGCATATGCGTGCATTCATTGGGTTAGCATCGAAATCTGTAGAGAAGCTCATTCCTCTATGTGTCACATTGATTAAGAAGGGAGGTGTAAGAAATGCATTGGCTTCTGCCAGCGTTAATAAAGAAGTTTGATTTGAAGAGAACATTTCTCCTCCATGTCATGGTTTCAAAGGAACTCAAGGTGACGTTGGAACATGTGTTCCCGAGACAAATCCAGATGTCATAGTCCATGATGATATCCCGGTTAGAGATCCTTCATATGTGCATGACACGGCGGAGTACGATCCCTATGGCTACGAACCTTATGTCAACGACGATCCTGTTGCTGATGCAACAGATCTTGGTGGGCCAGATGTTAGGGCAGATTTTCCAACACAGAGTTCAGATGTTATGGTAGATGAGGAGCGCATAATAGATGACCGGCAAACACCGGGGACCAGCAGTAGTCGTCCAGGTCCAAGTAGAACCGATGATATTTTTAGATGGAGTTCTCCAATTGACTTAGGTGAAGATCGTAGAACATGGAGTGCTCCCATGTTCACCAAAGAAGATATAGAGGCCTCACATAAACATCATTCCTCAACCAGCAAAGCTTCAGGAGAATTGCACCTTGGGAAGTTCTTTCAGAACAAGCTTGAATTGAAAACTGTTATCCCCAAAATTTGAAAATGATGATGTGGCAATAAAAATGACAAGTGACAAGGAATGGTTGGGTGACCTGGCTTAGGAGTAGCCCAGTAGGCCATTGAGGAAGTTTGACTGGCTTGAGAAGTGTCATGACCGACCAGGCATGACCTTGTCCGACCAGTCACGTGCTTGTCTGCCCAGGCATGACCTTGTCTGTCCAGGCATGATCTTGTCTGCCCAGGAATGACCTTGTCTGCCCAGGCATGACCTTGCCTGCCTAGGCATGACTTTGTCCGACCAGGCATGAACTTGGCCGATCGGTCATGAACTTGGCCGATCGGTCATGACCATGACCGACCAGCTAAGTGCATGTTTGCCCAGTCAAATGCATGACTGCCCAGTCAAGTGCATGATTGCCCAGTAAAGGTGTGGCCGACCAGACTGAAGGTGATATGGATCAACTAGATAGAGCAGGACTACGTCAAGATTCCCAGAAACGGCTTCAACAAGAATCGGTCTTGGCATACGCGGGAATCTCTCATTTATCCCACGAATATGGTGTACTGTTACATTTTGAATATTGTTGTAATTTAAATAAAATGTGAATAATAAAATATCCCGATTATGGGGGATATCATCAGTACGACTCTAAGCCTATAAATACAAGGCTTATGGCATCATAAAAGGGACTTTTGGAATTTTTAACCTTTGATCCGAATTTTCTAGAGAGATAAAGTACTTGTATTTGAGAGAATTCTTGTATTTTTGGAATCTGCACTAAAAAACTCAGTTGACTCAGGTTCATCTGATCTTGAGTGCAATCTATAATCACAACTCTAAGTGGATTAGGCTATTACTTTCATATTGGGGCTGAACCACTATAAAATCGTCTGTGTCGTTTATTTTCTCTTGAAGGTTTTATTGTTTTTGACGTTCACACGTCGTTGGCCAAAAACGCGGACAACATTTTGGTGCTTTCATTGAGAGCCTGAAGAGAAAGACAGACGGTCCCTGAAGTATTATGGCGCCTAAGAACACCAATGCGGCCTCCAAGAAGACAGGCTCCTCTAAAGAGCTTACCAGATCAGAAGGTCCTAGCCTTCAAGATCATGAAAATGAGCCTAGATTCGTGCTCGAGGACGTAACCCCAGATGTTGAAGAGCTCCAGGAAGCCATGAGCGCCTTCCAAGAGGAGATGGCTCAGTTCAATGACAGACAGGAGGCATTCACTGAAGAAATAGCTAGGCAGAATGCCGCTTTCGAGCAACAAAGATGGTAAATGGACGCCAGGAGTGAGGAGATCCGGCGACAACAAGAGGAGGCTGATAGGCGACATTGCGAGGCTGCACTCGCTCTGGAGGCAGCTACGCAGCTGACCCGAGCCAATGCCCAAACCGCACCTGGAGTGGCATCCACCCCAGGAGCAAGGACCACAGAAGCGGGTCGTAAGAACACTAATAGACCCCACTCTTGCGGACCAAGCAGGGGTGGTAGTAACCCACCTGGTCCTAAAGAAGATGGAGACCGGTCGGGCACTGCCTCAACTCAAAGGGGGAACTCCAGAACCCCCTCAAGAAGCCACCGATCAGAGACTTCCAGGTCAGGAAGTTGTAAGTCAGGTTGCAAGAAAACACCTCCTGAGCAGGAGCACAATAGAGCTCCTTGAGGTAAAGAAACTTCCCACTTCAAAGATGGGCATGGGCGTGATGAAGCCGACACTCATCACACTGACCAGTCGAAGGAGAAGAATAATGACAACCCTCGAGGAGGAAAAGATCACCCAGTTCAGACAGGAAGGCCACCACTGCATCCCAACCAACGCAGTGGCAAGGAGCATGTTCCACATAGCAAACCTTCCGAGAAGACTCGGAGTACAGTGTTTGACCGATTGGGAAAGCACACCACTCAGAAGGATCTAAGGGACGTCATTGTGGATAGAAGAAGGACCATCCCGGTCAAAGGGCAAGAGCCAATCCGACCTACCAGTCGAGTAGAAATACTCGATGATGGTCTACCGGATAGGAGTGCCCGACCAGGCAGTCCCGATAATGAGTCCCAAGCAGTGGCCCCAGGCATCCAAGCCCAGCTTGATGCTCTGACAACGGCAGTCTAGAGTCTGTCAAAACGACCATCTGCGATTGATCCAGTAGACCACAGGAGTGGCAGCCCTTTCTGTGCTCGAATTAGAGCAGCCCAACCACCAGCGAAATACAAAGCACCGATGCTGCCAGTTTATACAGAAAAGGCAGACCCGATAAGGCACGTGGGAAAATTCGAGGATCAGATGGAGCTGCTCGGGGTGAGTGATGACTATCGGTGCAGAGTCTTCCCCACCACATTGTCTGACACTGCCCAGGAGTGGTATTGGAAGTTTAAGCCTAACTCCATCACTTCTTGGGAAAGTTTTAGAAAGGACTTTTGCAGGCAGTTTAGTGCTGCTCGAACCCCTCCTGTTTACGCCAATCACTTGGCAGACATTAAGCAAGGAAAGGATGAGTCTCTTAAGAACTACGTACAAAGGTTCATGAGAGAAGCTAACCGAGCTACTGCAGTTGGAGATGAGGGGAAGATGGTGGCAATTTATTCTAGCATTATCTATCGGAGTCCTTTGTGGGACAGCATTCACCGCAATCAAATTTCAACATTACAACAATTTTTGGATCGGGCGGACAAATACATGAAGTTGGATGATGCGATTGAGAAGGGCCTGAGCAATCCGAGCGGATCAACTGAATCTCCCAAGAATGGTGGAAATGATCAAAATGGTGGTAAGAAACATGGGAATAACAGGTCTGACCTCCACAATGAGAAGAAGGCTAAGTCGGGACCAAACGACAAGCCAACTAAGTATGAACCTCGATTCACCAACAACACCACTCTTTCGGCGAGCCGAGCGGAGATCTATTTGGCAACTCATCAAGAGGTCCCCTACCAGAAACCCCCACCTATCAAAAGGAGATGAGTAAGAGAGATATAAACAAGTTATGTCGCTTCCATGGAGACTATGGTCATGACACGAATGAGTGTAATCATCTCAAGGACGAGATAGAATTGCTCCTCCGGTCGGGGAAACTGAGGAAGTATCGAGCAGAGAAGACCCAAGGAGAGGGAAGTAACAACAATCCTGGGTTCAAGCAGCAACAATCCCCACCTTTGCAACCTGAGCCCGTGGACTTCTCACTTGACACCATATGTGGAGGTCCACATCTTGCTGGAGATAGCAATAAGGCAAGGGAAAGGTATGCTCGTACCCTTCGTCATGAGTTGGATGCAGCATTAACCTCCGAAGTTATGGCAGTGGAGGAACGACCACCAAAGAACCCACGATACAAAAGTGAGTCTCTCACTTTCACTGAAGATGATGCTCGACATGTCAGATATCCTCACAACGACCCTCTTGTTGTGACAGTCCAAATTGCAAATATGAAGGTGAAGAGATGTCTGGTCAACACAGGGAGTTCTGTGAACATTATTTATAAGTCGTCCTTCGAGAGGATGAAGCTATCCATCAATGACTTGAAGTCGTGCTCTCAAGTCATTTATGGGTTCACTGGAGAAGGATTGTTGTAATGCCCCGAATTCTCCGTTGTGGTTTAATGGCGTGATTAGTAGGCCGGGAGGGCCATACTTGTTTAATTAAGCCATTAAATGATATTATGCACGTGTATGTAAATTATATTATAACTTGACGTTAAATGCATGCGTGTGGGTCCACATGTTTAATTACAGGGGTGTGATGGTAATTTGGTCCGTTGAGGGTATAATTGTATATTTGTATGCATGTCGGTGTTATATGTTAAGACCACATAATGTGGGTTTGTTCGAGCTATTCGGCATGAGACGATCTTGGATTATTGATTAGCGGTCTGGTCACAGCAGGTTTAAGTGCGAGGCTTGGATTGAGTCTCGGGGTGAGTTTAATGATTAGAGCGTTATCGGGCATTAGAGGGTAACGGGATATGAATTATTGGTGTTTGAGATTATTGAGAATAGCGGGAATTGGAGAGCGTTAATTATGATTAACGAGATAGGTTGGAAAGGACAAATATGCCCTTGGGAGCCTTTAGAAACCCTTAAATGACCTAGGGGTATAATGGTCTTTTTACCCCTAGGATAGATATAAACTCCTTTATGCTGTAAGTTGATGAGAAAAACAGAGCAAGTTCTTGAGCTTCATGTACCTTCTCCTTCTTCCATTTCTCTTTGTGATTTTTAGTGATCTTGTTGAGGATTCAAGCTTGGGAAGTAGACCTTGGGAGTTTGGGAGAGTGTTCCACCATTGAAGAGAATCACAACCTGAGTTTGAGGTAAGTTTCCAGCCATTAGTTTACTGGTATACTCTGTTTTGGTGTTGGTTTTCAGCTTGAGTTTTTGTGGTGGATTGTTGGAATTGATGGAAGTTTTGGTTGGGGTTTCACTTGGGTTTTGATGAGGGAGTGATGTAGATCAAGTTTAGGGGTTATATTGGAGGTTTGAGTGGTGTTTAAGCTTGGTTTGAAAGGTTGGTTCCAAAGGAAATCGCAGGGGAAGGAAAACAGGGATTTTGGCTGAACTGGGGGTTGGGCCGCGGCATGGCCAGGGAGGGTCGCGGCCCTTGAAGGATGCTAGAGTTGGGCGCCTCTGTTTGAGGGGCGGGCCACGACATGGCCAAGGAGGGCCGCGACCCTTAGTGGCTTTTTGGCCAGAAATGGCTTTTTGGCTCGGGGATGCAAGCCTTTGGCCTCGGGGTCGATCCTACTACCCGGTTTAGTAGTGTTTGATGTCTCAGAGGCTAGGTTTTGGTTTGGAAACCTTTTATTATTCATTTTATTGATGGAGTCCCATAATTGGTTATGACCAGGTAACCGCTAAAGGACCAAAAGGTTGATCGTTCTCAAGGGTTGTTTTTATTATTAATTCTCGCTCGAACAGGAGGTAAGAAAACTGCACCCTGTGTGTATGTGACATGCGTGATTATTATTAAGGCATGTTGATTGATAAATGTGGACATGGATTGCCTATTGAATGCTAGCGAATGTTGAATACTTGTATATGTACTGACTAGTTAGGGACACTAACCTAAAGAGTCAGAAATGGCATAGCATCATGAACGCCAAGCCAAATGAAAATTAGATCTAATCGATATCAGCGTTGAATGACTCATATGGGGTATTAATGCTAGCCCAACCCTAAGGTCGATGAACTTATAAGCGCTTGTCTGGTCTAAGACCAGTTATTCAGAGCCAAGGCATATGGCCCCGGTGACTGCTTGTCACATGGCTAGGGAACGCTGTTCCAGAATTATGACTCTAAGGTCATGAGGAAGGTTATGTTGGTGACTATTCACCATACACCTATCCTGTTCAAACTTATGAAAGACTCACTTATCTGTTAAGCCCTGGTGACCCTATCGTCACATGGCTGGAGGGTGCTGTCCCTGTATTAGTGACTCTTGCGATAGTCACCTATTTGTTGGGACTGATAGTCCTGGATGATTATTACGATTATTGTTGATATTATAACATGATTTATTGTGTTTTCTTGCTGGGCCTTGGCTCATGGGTGCTATGTGGTGCAGGTAATGGGAAAGAAAAGCTCACCCAGCCATGAGTGGAGAGCTTAGGTGGTGATGTGTACATATGCAGCCGCTTGACCACCACGGCCAAGGCGTTCTCAGAGGAACAAGGGGGTTCACCCTATTTTGCCGCTTAGGTCGGCGGGATTGTAAATTTGAAACAGTAATGACCATTTTGTACTGAGAACAGCTTGTAAATGTTTTGAATAGCTCTGCAGAGCAGTTTGTAATAAAAGATATCCATTCCCTTTTTATTAATTTTCCACCTTAACCTGTTAATTACACTTAGAGCACGTTTTTTACCAAGGGACTCAAGTAGCAGGTCAAATTTCCGGTCCACCGTTCACCGTAACTGTTCTGGGGTAACCAGGGCGTTACAATTGTCACCAGCTGGAACGATCAAGTTGCCAGTCACGACGGGAGAGGCTCCCAAACATGAGACAGTGATGACCGAGTTTTTGATTGTCGACTGCCCGTTCACCTACAATGTGGTTATTGGTCGACCACTACTCACAAACTTACATGCGACAGTTTTAATCTGGCACCTTTCCATGAAGTTCCCGACCAGTGCAGACATAGATTGTGTCCGAGGAGACCAGAGAGAGGCTAGGGAGTGCTATAATGCCTCAGTAGCTAAAGCAAGGAAGGGGGCCAAGGAGAACAACATGATTGTATGTGCTGAGAGAGAGGAGGTGGACGAGATAGATGTCGACCTAAGTTTTGCAGTTTTATCCGATCGAGAAGAGATGTTAGAGGAGTTTGGCTAAGAGAGCGCTCTTGGTTTAAAAGAACAGAAAACCCCATCCGGTGATGAAGTCACCAAATAGGGCGTTGCCCAAAGCGAGGGAAGGGACTTTGATCCTCGCTTTGGGGATTATGAAAATGATGTGGGACCTTCCGAGGAGTTAGAGGAGGTCCTGATAGATGAGAATGACCCGACCAGAGGGGTCAAAATTGGAAAAAAGTTGAAAGCAGAGGTGAGAGCACAGCTGGTAGAATTCTTGCGAAGGAATCAAGATGTCTTCGCCTGGACTCACAAGGATATGGTGGGTATCTCACCAACTGTGATCAGCCACGTGCTCAACGTGGATGAAAGCTATCCAGCGGTGCAGCAGAAAAGGAGATTGCTTGACAAAGATCGAGCAAAATCTCTCAAGGAGGAGGTAGAGCGGCTAAAGGAGAATGGGTTTATAAGGGAAGCATATTACCCTGCCTGAGTTTCAAACCCAGTGTTGGTGCCTAAACCCAATGGAAAATGGAGGACTTTCCTGGACTTTACAGACTTGAACAAAGCATGCCCAAAGGACTGCTTTCCTTTACCGATAATAGACCAATTGGTAGATGCAACCTCTGGTCATGAAACATTGTCCTTCATGGATGCATATTCGGGGTACAACCAGATTAGTATGCATCCACCTGATGAAGAGCATACCAGCTTCCGAACAGACATAGGATTATACTGCTATAAGATCATGCCCTTTGGATTGAAGAATGCGGGAGCTACCTACCAGCGATTGGTGAATGGTATGTTCCGTGACTTAATCGGCAAGAACATGGAGTTATATGTAGATGATATGCTGGTAAAGTCAAAGGAAACTGAAGGACATGTGCAGGACTTGGAGGAGTGCTTTGCAATATTGAGAAAGTACAGCATGGAGTTGAACCCCCTCAAGTGCTCGTTCAGAGTGAGTTCTGGAAAATTTCTTGGGTTTATTGTAAACTTTCGAGGAATAGAGGCAAATCCATAAAAGATAAAGGCCCTCGCAGAAATGAAGTCTCCGGCCAGAATTAAGGATGTGCAAAGCTTGACCGGGCGGATTGCAGCTCTAAGCAGGTTCATCTCTAAATCAACGGACAAGTGTGTCCCATTTTTTAACCTGCTTGGGGGAACAAGAAGTTTGAGTGGACGGTAGAATGTGAAAAATCTTTCCAAGCCATAAAGGAACATTTGGCCAAACCCCCTGTTCTTTCAAATCCAGTTGATGGAGAATACCTCTCTTTGTACTTAGCAGTCACGGAGCACGCTGTTAGTGCTGCCCTAGTACGAGAAGAGGATGGAGTGCAGCACCCGATGTACTATGTCAACAAACGATTGATAGGAGCAAAATCCCGGTATCCCATGATCGAGAAGTTGGCTTATTGCTTGGTACTTGCATCACAAAAATTGCGGCCGTACTTCTAGGCACACCCCATTAAAGTCCTTACTGACCAGCCTCTACGCCAAGTCTTACAGAAGCCGGAGTCGTCTGGTCAGCTACTTAAATGGGCGGTCGAATTGAGCCAATTTGAAATCAAGTACCAACCGAGATCTGCTATTAAGGGTCAGGCTTTGGCAGATTTCATTGCTGAATGTACCGGGATCGCTGATGTTTTCGACCAACAAGGGCGTGTTGCTGGGCAGAAAGAAGATCTTCCCGCTTGGCAACTTTTTGTTGATGGGTCATCGAATGAGCATCATTCAGGAGCTGGACTTATCTTGGTCACATCAAAGAAGCACCGAATTCACTGTGCACTAAGATTCGGATTCAATGCTTCTAACAATGAAGCGGAGTATGAAGCCCTCCTAGCAGGCTTGAGACTGGCTAGGGATGTACGTGGCCGATCGGTGGAAGTGAACAGTGATTCATAATTGGTAGTCTACCAAGTCTTGGGGGAATATCAGGCAAGGGGCCTACGCATGGTGGCATACTTAAACAAGACCAAGGATCTGCTAGCACAATTCGAGGAGTACACCATCAAGCTGATACCATGGGACCGGAACTCTAACGCAGATGCTCTAGCAAAGCTAGCTAGTGCAAAAGATGCCGAAACTCTGAACATAGTACCGGTGGAATATTTGGCAGAGCCGAGCATTAATGAACAAGAGGCCATGCCGATCACAACAGCTGACACTTGGATGACACCCATCATCGCTTACCTTGAGCAAGGAACCCTCCCAAACGATTGTAATGAAGCAAAGAAGGTTATGAGGCAAGCTGCTAGGTACATTATGATGGGTGGGGTGTTGTATAGAAGAGGGTATTCTTTGCCTCTGCTCAAGTGCATAACACCCGACCAGACAAAAACTTTATTAGCTGAGGTGCGTGAATGGTTCTGTGGAGATCATGCTGGGAGGCAGAGTCTATCTAAAAAGATTTTGTGGCAAGGATTTTGCTGGCCTACAATGGACGAGGATTCTATGGAGTATGTAAAAAAGTGTGATAAGTGCCAGAGATTTTCTAAAGTGCCCAGGGAGCCTCCAAATGTCTTAAAGCAAATGCAGAGCCCATGGCCTTTTGTAGTGCGGGGCATTGATCTGATCGGGAAGTTGCCCAAAGGGAAAGGAGGAGTGCAGTTTGCAGTGGTCGCAGTGGATTATTTCACTAAGTGGACTGAGGCTGAACCACTAGCCACGATCACCTCAAAGAAAGTGTTGGACTTTGTGGTTAAAAATATAATATGTCGGTATGGTCTGCCCAAGAAGATAGTGTCTGACAACGGCACCCAATTCGACAGTGACATATTTACCGATTTCTGCACTCGGCATCGCATCACAAAAAGTTTCTCCTCGGTGGCCCATCCACAAGCCAATGGGCAAGTTGAAGCCGTAAACAATACTTTGAAAGACACCTTGAAAAAGCGTCTAGAGTGAGCTAAGGGTGCTTGGGCAGAAGAATTTCCAGAAGTCCTTTGGTCATATAGGACTACTGCTCGGACAGCAACTGGGCATACCCCCTTCTCCTTGGCGTATGGGTATAAGGCCATGTTTCCTGTGGAAGTAGACCCACCATCTCATCAAAGGACCATGTACAACCAGGAGGAGAATCATCAATTGCTAGCAGAATCTTTGGACTCCCTCGAGGAGAGACACAAGAAAGCAAGCTTGAGAGTTGCTGCTCATCAGCAAAAAGTGGCGCGCTATTTCAATTCCAAAGTCCGCGATCGAAAGTTCCAGGTCTGAGATTTGGTCCTCAGAAAGGTGTTTGTCAGAGACCCATCAGCTGGAGTACTAGGGCCAAACTGGGAAGGACCGTATCAAATCGAGCAAGTCTTGCCACCTGGCACCTACAAGCTTGCCCGGTTAAATGGAGAGCTAATCAGGAACTACTGGAATGGCGAGCACTTGAGGAAATATTATCAATAAATATTGCTTACAGAGTAGTAGCTTTGTATCAAGTGCTTAACTTGTTATTTAAGTTTGTTTGTGAACTGGCTATTTGCTAACCAGTCATGTTAATTTGAACAATGGTATTTTGTTTGAGACTCGTTATTAGACACGTTTTGTCATTTATTTTTTACGAGTAATAAAAGGGATCACGCGCAGCGTGGTCGAATCTTGCTACAAATTTTGCACATGTGTTGATTATTCTTGCTTGGCAGTGTTCAACTGTTATTACAACTTTAAACATAAAAGGTCTTCTAAATAGTTGCATGTTTTTGCAGTGGATAACTCCTAAAATATGTTTGTATAGTCTATGTGTTTCACGAGTAGTAACTACTCGGACAAATTCAGTCAAGTAGCAAGTGATCAAGGATTTTTCAACCCTCAATCACTTGGGGGGCACATAGGGTATACTGGCGTGCACTTCAACACAGGCAATAAGAGCACGAGCAAAGATATATGTTTTTAGGTTCACTTGTAAATTTATGAAGTCCAAAAAGGCCATTAAGCTAACTTGTTTGAAAAAGCTTAAGTAACTTGGAATTTTTTAAAATTTTAAGTTAGAGGCAGATATTCGTGTGACAATAAACGTTATGCTCATGAAATGTTAGAGCAATAAGAGTGTGAGAAAGTATACTTAGTATGGACTTATGAAATGTTTAGAATTTCTAAGTTAGAAAACTAAGTACTCATGTGAAAATAAATGGCATACAGAGTGACTTTACTATTCACAATAAACTTGTAATGTTTTAAGTGTAAAAAGACTTAAATGTTTCAAGTTAGCTAAACAAGAAAAGTAAAGTGCAAATGCCAAACAGCTCGATCATACGAGCAAAAGTATATAACAAAAAACAAAACAAAGTATGGTAGAAGGCTGGTAGGACAACAACTTGTCTGGTCGGGCAGAAGCTTCTCTGGTAGGATAAGGGATCACTGGTCGGCTTTAGTAGGTTGATCAACCCCCTCCTTGGCATCAACTGCTCCTTCCGGTCAGAATGATAGCGTAGGGGAAGCAGATGTAGTGCCGGCAGGATTAGCAGCTTCCTCAACAACCCTGGCCTCACATTTGGCGAGCTCCTCTGCCTTAATCTCTTCGGTGAGAAAGTCGAGGTTGAGAGGCTTGTTTAGCTTCCACACCTGATAAAAAGTGTTGAAGCAGATCTCCTCGTAGTGAGTCAGGTCAGCTTCCTTCTCCTGCTTCAGCTCCTCATTCTCGCGAATTAGTCCCTCATTCTCGCGAGCTAACCCCTCATTCTCATGAGTCAGTCTATCTAGCCGATCAGTCTGGGACTTGTTGGCTTAGGTTAGTTTGTCATTCCCATCAGCCAACCCCTTAAGAGACTCCTCTTGTTCAGCCATAGTCTTCTTTGATCGCTCCAGCTTGGATTGAAGAGCATCTACCTTCGCTTGAGCCTCCACTAGTTGGTCATTTAAGACCTTGATCAACTCCTTGTAGTCGACTGATCGGTGCTGGGCATGACAGATGGTCATGAGCGTCTGCATGAAAAACAAGAGTTACTACAAAGTATGAACATAAGTAACAAACTATCTTGTGGTAGAGTACTTACATTCGCCAACTGAGCAATTCCTATGTGTAAGACGACATCAACACTGAGTCGAGGGAAGGATTCAAAGCCTTGAATCGTTGAAGCATCGTGGAGGGTCTGATCAACTGCCCCTCTCCCAATGGTACTAGTAGTGCGTAGTGCCTCGCTCGGGCCGGTCGGACGAGGGGGGGTTAGGCTCGCTAAAGGTCGAAGCGAGGAAGGGGTCAACTGCGGGATCGTAACTAACCCTTCAGGTTTTCTCCCTTGGCTAGGCGGCACTGTCCTCAGGACCTTGCTCGGGGGAGTGGAGCCACTTCCTTCTCCAGACTTCCTCTGCGAGGCAGGAGGAGCGTTGTAGTGCCTGAACATCTCTGGATTTGCAAAAGAGGAAAACACAAGATTCGTTAGAAAAAATAATAAAATGTAGATAAGTATATTACTACTACAGTTCTATTAGTCTCATATCACCAAGTTATCAGACATCTTGCTATGACTACTAGACCTGAGTTAAGGATCTGATCGAGGAAGTCGTCCCCGTCGTCAGATGATGAGCTGAGGTCCCTCTCAGGCTGGATGGCCTTTCCCTTCCCGGGCTGGGTGGAAATAGCAAGACTGCGCTGATACTCTGGCTGAGTGTAACGCCCTGGCTACCCCAGAACAGTTACGGTGAACGGTGGACCGGAAATTTGACTCATTGCCTGAGTCCTTTGGTCAAAAACGTGCTCTAAGTGTAATTAACGAGTTAAGGCATAAAACCAATGAAAAGGGAATGGAGATTTTATTACAAACTGCTCTGCAGAGCTAAACAAAACATTTACAAGCTGTTCTCAGTACAAAATGGTCTCTACTGTTTTAAATTTACAAACCCGCCGACCTAAGCGGCAAAAATAGGGTAAACCCCCTAGTTCCTCTGAGAACACCATGACCGTGGCGGTCAAGCGGCCGCATATGTACACACCACCACATCAGCTCTCCACTCAAGGCTAGGTGAGCTTTTCTTTACCTTTACCTGCACCACATAGCACCCATGAGCCAAGGCCCAGCAAGAAAACATAACACTTTACATAAACATTATCAAATGATTATCGTTATAATCACACTGAGCATAAAGCTTTCAAACCAATGGGTAAACACCACATGAGGTTCCGATAAACCACACTGAGTGACTGCCATGCAAGTCACTAAATCAAATGGGAGAGTGGCTGCTGAGTAAGCCACTAGCCTCCAAGCGCTTATTTCATTCATCGACCCTCGAGGTCGGTCAGGCATTAATGCTCCTTGAGTCATTCAATGCTAATAATCGATTAGATCCAATCTTACTGACTTGTGTGACACACGCCAAAGCCGTCCTGACTAATAAGTCAGCTCATCGTGACCAATGCCCAATACCACTGCCGAACCTGACTAATAAGTCACAGCTTCATAGTGATACTAGCACTCTTGTCAAACCTGACTAATAAGTCAGTGCCATGCACAAATGAGCAACATATGCTAAGCATTCCATATACAATCCATGTCCATACTCTCACATTCAACATGCCTCAGGAATATCCATGCATGTCACACTTGGGGTGCAGTTTTCTTACCTCTGGTTCGAGCAAGAACGAATAAAAGAACAACCCTGAGAACGATCGACTTTTTAGTCCTTTAGCGGTTACCTGGTCATAACCAAATCATGGGATTCCATCAATAAAATGAATAATAAAAGGTTCCCAAACCAAAACCTAACCTCCGGGACCTCAAACACTACTCAACCGGGTAGTAGGTTCAATCCCGAGGCCTTAGGCTTGCATCCCCGAGCCAAAAAGCTCTCTTTGGCCAAAAATGCCTTAAGGGCCGCGGCCCTCCTTGGCCATGCCGCGGCCCGCCCCTCAAACAGAGGTGGCTAAACCCAGCAGCTCCCAAGGGCCGCGGCACACCCTGGCCATGCCGCGGCGCAACGCCCATTTCAGCCAAAACCCCTGTTTTTCTTCCTTTGCGTTTTCCCTTGAAACCAACCTTTCAAACCCAATTTAAACACCTCCCAAACCTCTCTCAAACACCCATTAAAACCCCTAAACAACACTCAAACTCTCCCTCATCATAACCCAAGTAAAACACCTCAAAAACTCCCTTTAATTCCAATTTTCCACACCTAAATCAAGAGCTGAAAACCATGAATGAAAACAGAGCAAAAACAGTAAAAATAAAGATCAAAGCTTACCTCAAGCTTGGTATTGAACCCTCTCCAATGGCTGAACTATGTCTACAACCTCAACCTCCAAGTTTCCTAGCTTATTTCCACACCTTGAGCTCAAAACTCCAAAGAGGAAGAAGAGAGAATTGAACCTACGGGAAGGAGAAGAAACAAAACTCTGTTTTGGGTTCTATTTCACAGCCACCCATACATCATATATATCCTCAACACAAATGACCATTATACCCCTAGGTATAATAAAGCTTCTAAAACCTCTCAAGGGCAATTTTGACATTTTCCACCTACACCGTTAATGATAATTAACGCTTCCCAATTCCCGCTAATCTCAAAATTCTCAAACACCAATATTTCACATCCCGTTACCCTTTAATGCCCGGTAACACTCTAATCATTAAAACACCCCGAGACTCACCCCGAGCTTAAGCCTGTTATGACCAAACCGATATTTAACATTTCCTTGATCGTCTCATGCCAAATGGCTCGAACAAACCCACATCATAATGTGGTCTCAATTTATATCACCAACATGCGTTCAAATAACCAATTTACCCTCAACGGGCCAAATTACTATCACACCCCTATATAAAGAAATATGGACACATATGCATGCATTTCACGTCATATCATAATATAATCAATACATACATGCATTTTATCATTTAATAACATAATTAAGCAAGTACGGCCCTCCCGGCCTACTGTTCACACCGTTAAACACAACGGAGAATTCGGGGCATTACAACTATCCCCTCCTTACTGAAATTTCATCCCCGAAATTTACCTGAACAGCTCGGGATACTGACTCTGCATATCTGATTCCAGCTCCCAGGTCGCCTCTTCGACCTTGCTGTTCCTCCACAATACCTTAACCAAAGGTATTGTCTTATTCCTGAGGACCTTGTCCTTTCTATCAAGTATCTGAACTGGCTGCTCCTCAAAGGAGAGATCTGGCTCAAGCTCCAGATCTTCATAACTCAGAATATGGCCCACATCAGATACATACCTCCGAAGAGCTGATACATGAAATACATTATGCACGGCAGACAATGCCGGAGGCAAAGCCAATCTGTAAGCCACTTGACCTATCCTCTCCAGGATCTCAAATAGACCTACAAATCTAGGACTCAGCTTTCCTTTCTTCCCAAACCTTCTCACCCCTTTCCAGGGCGAGACTCTGAGGAAAACATAGTCCCCTACCTGGAACTCCACGTTCCTGCGCTTGGGATCTGCATAGCTCTTCTGTCTGCTCTGAGAAGCAAGCATTCTAGCTCTAATCTTCTCTATAGCCTCACTGGTCCTCTGAACAGCATCAGGACCTAAGTATCTCCTTTCTCCTGTCTCATCCCAATGAATGGGAGATCTGCACTTCCTACCATATAGCATCTCATAAGGTGCTACTCCAATGGTAGATTGGTAACTGTTGTTGTAGGAGAATTCTATCAAAGGCAAATACTTACTCCAAGAACCACCGAAATCCAGTACACATGCTCTCAGCATGTCCTCCAAAATCTGAATCGTCCTCTCAGATTGCCCATCTGTCTGAGGATGATAAGCTGTACTGAACTTTAACTTTGTCCCCATGGCTTTCTGCAAACTCCCCCAAAACTTGGAAGTAAAAGTGGGGTCCCGATCTGACATGATCGACCTAGGTGCACCATGGAGCCGCACGATCTCTCTCACATAGAGATATGCATACTAATCAACTGTAAATGTAGTCCTCACTGGCAAGAAGTGAGCTGACTTGGTGTAGCGATCTACTATCACCCAAATGGAATCATGCTGACCAATAGTCCTGGGCAAGCCCACCACAAAATCCATCGTGATGTCTTCCCACTTCCACTCAGGAATATCCAGAGGCTGTAGTGACCCTGCCGGCCTCTGATGCTCAGCCTTGACCTGCTGACATGTCAAGCACTTAGCCACATACTCTACTACATCTCTCTTCATCCCCGGCCACCAATATAACGATCTCACATCCTGATACATCTTCGTGGTGCCTGGATGCAAAGAGTAAGGTGTAGTATGAGATTCATCCAGAATCTCTCGTCTCAATGCAGTGTCTAACGGTACACATATCTGCCCTTTGTATCTCAACAAACCTACCTCAGACACTGTATAATCCCTGGATGCTCCAGCCAGAACATCCTCCCTGATCTTGATCAGCTGAGGATCACTCAACTGACCCTCTTTGATCCTTTCCAACAACGTAGACTATAGCGTAATGTTAGCTAACTGGCCCACCAGCAACTCTATTCCAGCTCTGGTCAAATCATCTGCTAACTCTCTGGCTAACAACCTCATACCATGAATCTGCCCTGGACCCTTCCGGCTCAAGGCATCAGCTACCACGTTGGTTTTCCCTAGGTGATACAAAATCTCACAGTCATAGTCCTTTACTAACTCCAGCCAACGCCTTTGCCTCATATTCAAGTCTTTCTGGGTGAAGAACTATTTCAGGCTCTTGTGGTCTGTATAAATCTCACACTTCTCTCCATAGAGATAGTGCCTCCATATCTTTAAGGCAAAAACCACAGCCGCCAACTCCAGATCATGAGTAGGATACCTCTTTTCATACTCTTTCAACTGACAAGAAGCATAGGCAATAACCTTCTCTGATTGCATCAAAACACAGCCCAAACCCTGATGAGAAGCATCACAGTAAATCACAAACTTCTCCTGATCTGTCGGAAGGCTCAGAATCGGAGCTGTAATCAATCTCTGCTTCAGTTCCTGGAAGCTGTTCTCACACTTATCTGACCACACAAACTTCTGGCCCTTGCGTGTCAGCTCAGTCAAAACACTAGCAATCTTCGAGAACCCTTCCATGAACCGCCTGTAATAACCTTCCAATCCAAGGAAACTCCTAACCTCAGAAGCATTCTTTGGCCTTGGCCAATCTCTAACCGCTTCGATCTTTGCTGGATCTACCTTAATCCCCTCCTTACCCAAGGATTGGATGTGTTTGTCGAACATACCGAGATTGAGTTTTGTAGGCTTGGCAGTGAACCAGGAAGGTGTTTATTCTCCTTCCTTCCTTGGTTTTTGGACGGCCAAGTGCTGGACCTCGATGGCGAACTCCTGGGTGATTTGTCTCCGAGTCTTGCTTGATTTTGACACCTGTCGGGGTGATCTTGAAGAAGCTACAGTGTGGATCTCAGTGCGTCCCACCACCTTTTGCACCACTCTGCGGGCAACTTCAGGATCCTGGTCCTGGGGGAGTCTATTGGACTTCTTCACCCTCATTTTCGACTGTTCAGCTTGATGAAGAAACTGCTCTTCGTGAAGAAAGTACAAGGCTGGACGGGGAAGGATTTGCTTAAAGCGGCGGAGGCGACCCTCAGGGGTGCGACTGGTGGGAGACTTTGATGAGGATTCGCTGCTTTGAGGGGTCTCGATTGACTGTGGGACAGACGTATTTGAGTCCGTGTGGTTGTCTCCTCCCCTATAGTCAAAGCGATTCATCTACAAAAATTAAAAAATGGGGAGGTGAGTAACCATACAGATAAAATTCAACAAGAACAAAATTTATTTTTCTACTTAGAAAAAAAATTTCTAAGTAGAAAAAATATAGCATGCATGGGAAAAAAATAAATTTGTGCCTAAAAGTACCTAAGAAGTGTCCGTGTGTGCATGCCTAAGGGGCTGTCCGAGGAGCCCGTGTTGTGGCCGAGCAGCTGCCCCTAGATGTCCGAGTGGATTGGGGCTATGTTGGGCTGCGTCCGATCGGGTGAAGCTGTGTCCAAGCAACCAGGCCTGTGTCCGAGCGGAGTGTGGCGTCCGAGGAGCTGGCATGCGCGTGATGGGCTGTTGGTGTCGAGACACCAAGGGGGTCGAGGAGCGTCCGAGGAATGACAAAGGGCCTGGTCCGATCGGACCATGCTTGGCCATGGTGCATGCCCGTGTGCGTCCGAGCCGAGCCTCTCCGAGGAGCCCCAAAGCACGTATCCGGTCGGACACACTTGTTGTCCGAGGAGAGGCAACGTGTCCGAGGAGTGAGCCTAAGGACCGTGGGGTTCAAATGGCTCGAGCCCAAAGCCAAGGGTCCGATCGGACACGCTTGGGACCAAGGAGCTCACCCATGGTCCGATCGGACCACATTCTTATAAAGGGAAAGAATGCAATAATGGCTGAATGACCCCAAATCCCACTACAAACCCATTCTGAAAAAGAAAAAAAAAAAAAAAAAGAGCAAGAGCCTAAAATCCCTAACACAAACATGTTTTCTCATGTAAAACACACAATTACAAGATCAAAGTGGGAAATTGAAAGGTTTATCAATGTTCTTGAAACCACCTATGCCATCAAAAACCCATAATCATGATTTAGGTTAAAATGACCTATTTTTCTTGAAATTCTTAGGAAATTGAAGATAATATTGGGTTACCCATAGTACAAACATCATCAAAACAGCCACCATACATATTATATCTCCAAGATTCATAGACAAAATTCAAGAAAAAATGCCCAAGAAGTTTCGGCCACTACATGTGTTTTCATGGAGTTTTTGAAAAAAAAAAATTTTTACAAGAACATGAGGGCATGGAAGAGAAGACTTACCCAATATTGAAGAGACCTTGGAGAATGCTTGAAGAGATGAGAAGCTCCTCCTTGAAAGCTTGTGAACTTTCGGCCAAAAGAAGGAGAGATGAGTTTCGGCCACCAAAGGAAGAAGAGAAAACCAAGAGGTTTTGGCCAAGGGAGAAAAAAGAAGGTGAAGGGTTTTTGAAATCTAATTTTCTTGTGTGTGTGGGAATGTGTAAGTATGGGGGCTAATTTAAAGGAAAAAAGTGGGAGTTACCACTTATTTTTGGACCCTTGGAATTCCTGGGATAGTGATTCTCCCCATGATTATGAGCAGTTATTTGCAGTGGTCGTGGTCTGTGGAGTAATGGTCTGCTGCATGGTAGGAAGATGAACAGTTATTTGTTTTGTATAGTGCCATCAGTTGTGGAGAAAAAAAGTTTATTATATGAGATATCATATAATAAACTTGGGGGGCAAATGTTATCCCCAAAATTTGAAAATGATGATGTGGAAATAAAAATGACAAGTGGCAAGGAATGGTTGGGTGACCTGGCTTAGGAGTAGCCCAGTAGGCCATTGAAGAATTTTGACTGGCTTGAGAAGTGTCATGACCGACCAGGCATGACCTTGTCCGACCAGTCACGTGCTTGTCTGCCCAAGCATGACCTTGTCTGCCCAGGCATGATCTTGTCTGCCCAGGAATGACCTTGTCTGCCCAGGAATGACCTTGTCTGCCCAGGCATGACCTTGCCTGCCCAGGCATAACTTTGTACGACCAGGCATGAACTTGGCCGATCGGTCATGACCATGACCGACCAGCTAAGTGCATGTCTGCCCAGCTAAGTGCATGTTTGCCCAGTCAAATGCATGACTGCCCAGTCAAGTGCATGACTGCCCAGTCAAGTGCATGACTGCCCAGTCAAGTGCATGATTGCCCAGTAAAGGTGTGGCCGACCAGACTGAAGGTGATATGGATCAACTAGATAGAGCAGGACTACGTCAAGATTCCCAGAAACGGCTTCAACAAGAATCGGTCTTGGCATACGCGGGAATCTCTCATTTATCCCACGAATATGGTGTACTGTTACATTTTGAATATTATTGTAATTTAAATAAAATGTGAATAATAAAATATCCCGATTATGGGGGATATAATCAGTACAATTCTAAGCCTATAAATACAAGGCTTATGGCATCATAAAAGGGACTTTTGGAATTTTTAACCTTTGATCCGAATTTTCTAGAGAGAGAAAGTACTTGTATTTGAGAGAATTCTTGTATTTTTGGAATCTGCACTAAAGAAACTCAGTTGACTCAGGTTCATCTGATCTTGAGTGCAGTCTATAATCACAACTCTAAGTGGATTAGACTATTACCATCATATTGGGGCTGAACCACTATAAAATCGTCTGTGTCGTTTATTTTCTCTTGAAGGTTTTATCGTTTTTGGCGTTCACACGTCGTTGGCCAAAAACACGGTCAACAAAAACCAAAGCATCCATATTTGCAATGAAGAGTAATTTTGAGTTTATGGTGATGAAATCTGGGACTGATGTGTGGTACATTACCTGCAAGGATCCTAATTATGGTTGGAGATTGAGGGGTAAGAAAAAAATGCGATCTAAAATGTTCGAGATTACTGTATACAACGAAGTACACACTTGCTCACAAGAAATTCAAGATAAGGACCACCGTCAAGCATCACCGTGGGTTGTTGGGCACCTAATCAAGAGGAAATTTGCTACCAATGGTACTCGGAACATGGAAAACAACATAAGGGAGGACATGAAGCACCATTTTGGGGTTGAAATGAGCTATGAGAAGGCGTGGAGATGCAGAGAAAAGGCTCTTATGTATGTCAGAGGGGCACTTGAGGAATCATACTCCAAGTTACCTGGATACCTGTGTCAGTTGGAGCATAAGAACCAAGGTATAATTACTGATTTTGTAGCAGAAGATGGTCGTTTCTTGTATTGCTTCTTTTCCCTCGGTGTTTCTAGGTGTGGTTTCCAGTACTGTCGTCCTGTATTTGTGTGGATGACACATTCTTGAAGAATAAGTATGGTGGCCACATGCTCTTTGCTGTTGCGTTGGATGCAAACAACCAGTTGTTTCCAATTGCGTTTGCATTGGTGGACAATGAGAACCATAACTCTTGGACTTATTTCATGAGAAAATTGAAGGAAGCCATAGGGGACGTTGAGAACCTTGCTTTTGTATCGGACAGGCATAAAAGCATTAATCATGCTTTGGAGCTTGTGTTCCCAGATGCGTATCACGGTGCATGTTACCATCATATATGTATGAATGTTGTGGCAAATTCAAAACTGACCATGTACAAGACATCATGGGGTGTGCAGCGTACGCATTTTGAATAATGGAATTTCACAAGTTCTTTGACAAGATTAAGGTAATTGATCCGCCCATTGCTCAATATCTAGAGGGAATTTGCTTTGAAAGGTGGAGTAGTGCTTATTTTCATGGTAACCGATATAATATCATGACGAGTAACTACGCAGAAAGCTTTAACAATAAGACCAAGGAGGCAAGGAGCTTTCCAGTCGCCACTTTTCTTGAATTCATAAGATTCATTCTTCAGTCTTGGTTTGCAGATAGATGTGAAAGAGCTGCAAAAGCAACAACTGTGTTATCACCTGAGATGGAAAATGATTTTAAGCAAATAGGTGATAACGCAATTTTTTTAGATGTCCAAGTCCTTGGTTATCACCAATTTCTTGTGGTCGATGGTAATGGTGATGGTGAGGTGAACTTGGCCACAAAATCATGCTCTTGTGGCATGTTCCAAACCATTGGGATACCCTGTGTACATGCTTTTGCTGCAGCCAGAAAAAGAAGCATAAACATTTACTCATTGTGTTCCCCTTACTATAGAATCGAGGCATTGAAGGACACTTATAAAGATACTATTTACCCTATTGAGAACGAGGATGAATGGGTAATCCCAAATCACATCAGAGATACGGTTGCCGGCGGCCTCGCTAAGAAAACCCCTGTAGGAAGGCCCAGGAAACAGAAAGTGGGTAGGCGAAAGACAAATCGCTATGCTTCATGCGGGGAAAAGATTGTCAAGCCACGTAAGTGTAGCAGATGTGGTGGTAGTGGGTTGTGACGCCCCACGTCACTATGGCTGCTTTCTGGAATGACGGCTGGCCCTACAAACCAACACGAGTCTTTTCAGCGTGCTTTGTCCTCACTCACATGCTTCCTAGGAAAACTTCCCAGGAGGTCACCCATCCCTAGATTACCCCAGGTCAAGCACGCTTAACTTTGGAGTTCTCAAGTGATGGGCTACCGAAAAGAAGATGCATCTTGTCGATATAGGTAGTACCCATGAATCCATTTAAGCCATCTTCAACTGTGTAGTCTCATACCTACACAGTCCTAGAATCATCCTTGACCTTCCCCAGGCGGTGTGGGATTGCACAGCTTACCCGGTCTTTCCCCTTACGGATCACGGGATTCTGACTGTGACATGGGCACAATAGGAAGTCATGTAAGGCTAGGATTTAAAATATTGTGTTATGTAATTATTTAATTGATTTTGTTGCATTTATCATATGGAATACTTCTTCTAATACTTTGTTGGTTTGGATGCCGAGGCAGACACATTATGTGAATTTAATACTTTTTTATTTAATAACTTTTTCAAAAAATATTGTTTGATAAAAAATAATATACAAAACTAACTATATGTTATACTATACATGATGTGTAAGACAAAAATGTAAAGAGCATCACGGGGCCAAATTCTGATAGAACAGGTCCACACACCACTTGGTCTTGAAATGCTGGATGTTCTCATCGATAACAGTATCGAGTGGTAGCCTGGCAACCAGATGCTCGATATGTTTGATGGCAAACATACCACAATCCCCACTGCATATAATCGATTTTGTGTCAATAGAAGATAAAAATAACTTTAATTTTCAGATTTCAAAATACACTAATTAAATAGGAGAATACATTGTCTTAGTCTGAGGGCACTCCTCTGGAGGAATACGACAATATGAAAAAGGCTTTGCATTCTGCTCAGGATATACCTGGTGGTCCTCATGGTCGTCAAACATGCCAGAACACCATAACAACGAAGGCAACAATAAGCATCAAGGCTTGATCGCTTCCTCCAATAGAGTGGGACTGAGCACGCTATGGTTGGAATCATAAATGTTTATGCACCACATTGGAATGGAGACTTCAATGGCGATCCAATGTGCGGCTTTCTCGACGTGCAAGGCAAAATATACTTCACTCACATTTTGCCATGATACAAGGAATTGATTATCATCGCCCTTCAACATTCTCAGCACATCGTCGTCCCATGTATACTTAGTGTCGGTCTCTCTGAAATGATTCCAATGACCTAGGCACACCTAGGGGAAGGTGGTGTTCATGATCGCAGCATCCTACCGAAATGCAGCATGGTAAAAGTGGCGTCGGCGGCGTAGCATGTGCAAAGCGGCACCAATATGCTAAAAAAACATAAAAATTCGTTAGTACCATCAATATATTTTAAGATTGAATTGAAAACATGAATGTAATTTACATACCGAATCCCAAAGTCAAGTCTGGACTGTGTGCAACTGTAAGAACCCTGCCACACCGTGCGTCCCAGTATACACGTTCTGGTCTCTCTTATTGTCGATCTTCCCGATGATCCACTTATGGAAGCTCTTCTCCTACTGTGGGTCACACTTCCTCAGTGGTTCAGAAACTAGCCCCTGTTTATCTAGTCTGATCTTCTTTGTTGGGTCAGTGAAGTCATCAAAACGCTTGGGCCTGCGTTTCTTCCTGACAACTTCAAGGCCAGCTTCCTCCTCGGGCTGCAGTACTCGTACACTAGGACTCTCAGCATCACTGGCAGCTACAGATGTCTGGGCCTGTGGAGTGGAGGGTTGATCACCGCGCTCATAGTCTGCAGGCAAGATATCAGACTCTGTATCTGATTTTACGTCGATGGATCGACCTGAGACCAGTGAAAGCAGTTGCACCAACTGAGCCATGATCGTGGTCTGATTCTGTAGTAAGGTTGCTTGGCCCTCCTCAACCCTCTTGAGCCTCTGCATCAATTGCTCATAATTAGGCTGGGCAACCTGACTAGATGAAGCTGCACAGGCCTGTGAAGTGCCCTCCTCAACCCTCGGGACATTCTCATAAAAAATGGAGGCTTCCTTTGCAACTTTTGCTAGCTTCTCTGCCTCCTTCTCAGGTACCACTACTTCATCCACTGCAGTCCCAGCCTCCAACTCAGGGAATAACCTGGAATCAACTTCTGGGAGGCTATTGTAGTAGATTACCTCACCGGGACGTGGCTTCAGCATGGAAAATACCACTAACTGCATGGTTGAATAACATGTGTTAGAAAAACTTTAATAAAATAAATCGTTAATCAATTAAATTGTGACATTTAACAAGATAAAATGGAACTTACTCGACGATTGGCGAATATAGGAACCAACAGAGCTGTCGAAATAGTGATATCAGTCTTCGTAGCCCATCTAAGCATCCTCGGAATTTGATTCCCACTGTTCTCACCGAACTTACTCCCGAGAGAAGGCATGGCCTCAAAAGCCCAGTAAAGAAGTGCGGGTGCATAGCAATTGAAACTATACTTCGCCTCCTTCTGTTTTTTGCTTGACCCTCTTTCTTCTTCTCCTCTTAGTGTTTCAATTGCTTCTTCATGTCCTTTTGAAGGCCTTTGCTAACCTTCTTAAATGACAACTTCCCCCAAGGATACTTGAAAAAGTAATCAATATCCTCAACCATCCTCAGGGAATCTCGCCATATCGTTGTTGTCTTCTCTGGGGCATTCAGTACCCCCTCTATCAAATAGCATAAACCCAGCTTAAATGTATCTTCTGGGTTTGTGGAGGCCTTCAATGCATCTTCCAACTGACCAAAACTAACCTTCAAATCACCATTAAAATATTCCTGGATGATCCGATCACTTGAAAAATGCTCTTTCAATTCATCTGGGGACGGTGATTTCCCAAAATTTAGCCCGGTAACTAGGGAAAACTTTGCAATACCAAATCTACACAGAGTGTTGCCCAAGTAGAACTGACTCTCTTCAGGCTTCTTACTTTCTACCTCACGCAACATTAGCTGATGCAGCATAACCCCAGAAAAACTAAACGGCTTCGCCTTAAAGAACTGTCCCAACGGGCATGCCTGTGCCCTTTCAATAAGACCATGCCTCTTAAATTGCTCTATAAGGGTATCCAAGTAGGCACTACCACTATAAGTGACACGGCCAGGAAAGTGTTTCTCCAACGGCACAATAAGGTCAGGCATCTGGAAAAAAAACAAAAAAAATGTTAAAAATGTAAAACAATCTGGTAAGGCAGTTACTATCGAGGCCTATCGAGTCCCATCGAGGCAGAAACTATCGAGTCTTATCGATGCCTATCGAGGTGGGTTCCAAAATCACAAAGAATAATTTCATCGAGTTACTATCGAGTCTTATCGAGGCCTATCGAGGTGAGGCCAAAAAAAACCAAAGTCTAGTAATATCGAGTCCTATCGATTCCTATCGAGGTAGGTCCTAAAAAATCCCAGAGCCTTGTATCATCGAGTGCTATCGAGGCCTATCGATTCCTATCGAGGTGGGTCCTAAAAATCCCAAAGCCGTGTATCATCGAGTCCTATCGATTCATATCGAGGTAGGTTCTAAAAATTCTCAAATCCTTGTATCATCGAGTCCCATCGATTCCTATCGAGGCCTATCGAGGCACAGTCCAATCCAGTCCTTATCCTATACTATCGAGTCCTATCGATTTCTATCGAGTTGCATGAAAAATATCGAAAAAAACCCAGATTTCTCCATTCCCAGCCCCGATCTATCCTATGAACAAAAATCAACAAAAAAAACCAGGCACATACACATATTGCAGATTAAAAACGAAATCCCTCACCTTCGCTTTCTTTGAGGTTGTTTCCTAAAAATTTAGTCGGCTTGCTCGACGTTTTCTCCTTCCCCTTCTCCGATCATCAAGTCTGACCCTTTGGGAGTCCTTGTTCGTGGTCGTGGAAGACAATGAAGGTTGGGTTCTACGGATTTAATCGAGGTCTATCGATTTCAAAGTTTTCTTGGTTCGAGTATTTTGGGAGAGAATACAGAGAGTTTGAGAAAATTATACCAGGGGTAGTTTGGGTATTAACGTCATTAGTAGCACCAAAACAAGAGGCTTATAGGGATAGGGTATTTTTCATGGAGCGGCATTAAAACTCAAATTTCCCATTAATAATTACTCCTCTCTCTCTCTCATCTCATTCTGCATCTCCGGTGCAGGTTGTTTGAACAAAACTTTTAGATATGAATATAGCTTTTGTTATGAATATATAAAGGTTGCTTGAACAAAACTTTTATATATAAAGAAATAAAAAACGCTTTATTATTAATATCCCTTCCATTAAGTGTGCTCTCTCACTCTCAAGCTCTCACATTCTGGAGAGAGAAACAATGGTTTGGGTTGTAAAGTTTCCAAAACTGAAGGAAAAAAATGAGGATTGAAGAATGGATTCTCAGATCTAGTTATAATACTTAGCAAATCTAGTTATAATTGAGGGGTGAGAAGAGATTTACATTTGAGTTGACCATGGATTATAAATCGCCATTGCAGACCAAACAACCTGCACCGGAGATGCAGAACTTGAGGGAGAGTTCCAACTTACGAGATGAGAGAGAGAGAGAGGAGTAATAATTATTTTTAATAAAAATATATAATGATATAATATAAGGAAGACAAACCGAGTTAATAACATCTGGTCTTCCAAATGTACATTGACATTTTAAATTTGGTGGCAAAATGCAATTTGTGGGGACAGGAATCAGACAAGAATCAGGCGACAAGAATGGGGCACCTTAAAAATCTTTAATTATAGCACCAGTCTATATATATATTTGTGCGTGTAAGCGGGCAAATGCCAGAAAAAAAAAAGTGGGGAAGCTGCTAAGGCTAGTATTAAGTAAAGAAAATGATGTGCAAGAGATTTCAGGGAAAGGTTGTCATTGTGACTGCCTCCACTCAGGGGATAGGCTACAGCATCGCTCAGCGTCTTGGCTTGGAAGGTGCCTCTGTTGTCATCTCCTCCCGCAAGCAGGTTAATCATATAAATATATATATATATATATATATTCATGCCACTCATTTGATATCAAGTGTTGATATATATCCCGTTAATTAATTTGTTTTAGATAATATAGCGTGAAATGAAATGAATACTGTACCAGGAAAATGTTGATGAAGAAACCGAAAAGCATAAAGGTCAAGGAATCCAAGTGTTGGGGCTTGTTTGTCATGTCTCTAACGCCCAACAAAAGAAGGATCTCATACACAACACACTTGAGGTCCTTATATTATATTTATATTTATATAGGCATGATAGTATGATGAGAGAGATGACCCACTCATCTTGATCTTCTATATATGTTTGACTTCTTATAATTAATTCATTAGTGATGAATATATTAGTAATTGGATGCAGAAATTTGGAAAGATAGATGTGATTGTTTCAAATGCTGCCGTCAATCCAATGGTTGGGAAAAATACAGTCACAATTATGGGAACCCAAGAATCCATCTTTGACAAGATTTGGGAAGTTAATGTCAAAGCTCCTATTCTTCTTACGAAGGTTATAATTTATAAACAAACAAACTAAAAAGCTTTTTATCTGAATTGTAGTTCCTATAACTAATATTATTATAATATATAACGTTGATTTATAGGAGGCCGCTCCTCACTTGAAGAAGTTGCCTCCATATCTGCCTACCACCAACCGAGTCCATGGGCTATGTACGGAGTGACTAAGACCGCATTACTTGGGCTTACAAAGGTAAAATTGTTGGGCCCGATTCGTGGACTGCATTTACTATTATTATTAGGCTTGGGCTTGACTAAACTAAGGCGCCTGGTGCTTACTGTAGGTTCTTGCAGCTGAATTAGGCCCAGATCTGCGAGTAAATTGTGTTGCTCCCGGGGTTGTGCCGACTCGCTTCGGCGAGATCCTTACAACAAATGAAGGTTTTGTAAGTACAAGGAGTACGTGCTTCTATTTGCAAGACAAATTAGACTATAAATAAATATGTAATTTTTACGGGAGAGGTAAAATTTAGGAATTTTTTCTTAAATACATACTTTTTTTATAGTTATTTTTACTTTTTTATGCTCTTTAATTTTTTTTTTTGAAAAAAATAATTGACCGTAAAAATAATTTTTTATTTAATTAATTAAAAATTTGACAATTAAACATAAAATAATGTTTGGTAACTCTATATTTATTTATTATTTTTTAAAATTTTAAATAAAATTTATTAAATTTTGGAAATAGAAAATTTTCACTTTCAAATTTTTTTAAAGCGTTTTCAATTTTTAATTTTTTTTTTCTCTTCTTCAAATCAATACATCATTTTATATTGTTAAACAAAAAATAAAAATAAAAGTTATCAAACACATTTATTATTTTTTTGTTTTTAAAAACAAAAAACAAAAATAGTTACCAAATATATTTTTATTTTTAAAAATAATAAAACAAAAATAAAAATAATATTTCCATTTTTGTGTTTAAAAAATTCAAAAACAAAAATTTTACCAAACACAACTATAATTTTTTAGCAAAATTAAGTATTTTCTATCAAAATCTCTAAGATTTATATAGATAACTTGGTTCAAACAGAAAAAGTCTTCCCTTTATCATTTATCTTATTTAAAATATATATATTACAAATATGTATAAATGGGAAATTATCATAAAATAAAATTTGTAGAATTTATTATTATTATTTAAAACCACATAGCTGATAAAAATAAAAATTTGAAAAATATGATATTTTTTAAGACTCTTATCAGTCTATTCGTTCCTAATAATTTAAATCCGAGAAAATCAAAATGAACAAAAGTATTTTTAAGGAAACTAGTTTGCTTTTTCAACTTAAGCAATGAACATTGTGAGTTTTTTCTTTTTTGTCAGTATAAAAATCGTGAATTTGATCGTTTCTTTATTTAATTTTTGCAATGACCGAATTTTATTTTCCATCAATTGAAATTTAAAGAGATCACAATTTGAGTATATGTAAACAAATTCTGTCCTCTTTAAATTTCATACTTTTGAAATAATAAAAAAATTCTAAATTCTACAAAATATAAGAGAAAAAAAAATAAACATTATATTTTTTACAAAAATTTGAGGAAATTAGTCTTTATAGCATAGCTTGGATCTAAACTTTTACATATAACATTGTTTTTCAGTTAAAAAATTTATAGCACTCTCTAATTAAAAAATAAATTTGTTAGTTTAGATTTTTCTTCGTAACTGATTCCATTTTGTATTGAGTTTTATTTACTAACTAGTTGATATTTGTCCAATAACTGGATTAGTTTTGTCACCACTTTTAACTAGAGAATATATATACATAAAAATATTTTGCTGAAACGAGTCAAGATATACCAGATATATTGATTTTTTATTTTATTTTATAATGTATCTCACAATTATGTGTATAGCTAAAAAAAAATATTAATGACAGCTAGTAAGATTAACAAAATTTGAGAAAAATAAATTAAAATGAATTACGGTGGTAACAAAATAAGAATCATGAGATCATTGGTGAGTTGAATATCTTGCAGAAGAAACTCATTCTGAGTAGTAGTCTACTGAAGAGGTTTGGTACCGCTAAAGAGATTGCTGCTGTTGCTTTTCTGGCTTCTGATGATGCTTCTTACATTACTGGAGAAACTCTTGTGGTGGCTGGAGGCATGCCATCCAGGCTCTAATAACAATATTGATACAAATACTGAGGTTGAATAAAATAATCTTTAATCAGTCTACTTGAGACCACAACTCGAGTTGGAAAAGTTATATTTACTTCTGAATGAAATCTACTCTATGTAGTGCAATCTTTTTATTAAATACAATACCAAATAGATAATGTCTTACTTCTACTCTTGAATTGTTTTGTGGTTTATTTTATTTTTCTTTTCTAATTTCGTCATTTAAAATTTTTTATTTCCTCAACTTAATGTGCCTGAGTGCAAGTCACACACTGGGAAGATCATTACAAAGGTTTTGCTAATATTATTGTATTTTCAAACTATAAATAAATATTATGAGTAAATAGATAAATTATTCAGTAATTATTTTTTATCACATTTCAATACAAAGTAACAAGTGAAATTCTCAATCAAAGTAAGGGTAGACATTGCAAAGGTCAAGAGTAAAGTCTCAAATAAAACAAAAATTAAAATAATCTTGATCTTAAGTAAATTTATCTCACATTAATTAACGTTACACAATTTGAGTTAATTAATGTTGAGATCCCGATCAGAATTTCAACATCTCAGTAACTCGGAGTTAATGTGATGTACTTATTCCTTGATAGGATTTTGATTCTTTAATCGTCCTAATATATAAAATTAATATGTTGAAAATCATCATCGGAAATAGAAAAAAAAATTAAATTTACAACGCAAGTCGAATAAGTACGAAAGAGTGTAATTTGAATTATTATGAAAGAAAAAAAAAAGAAACTTAAATGTAAACTACACGAGTGTTCTTACTTCTCTTGGTACAACATCGTTCATATTTTCCCATCTACATAATCAAATAGGGATAAGAGAAACAGATACAAAGAAAACACGAAAAGAATACTCAACTCTATTTTCCGTACTAAAATTTAGCACAACCAAGCAACCATTTCCGAACCCTTTTTAGGGCACCTCTATGAGTTTATGTACATAAAATCAGCCAAAAATCACAAGGCGTAGCATTCTCATTATACAACTTTCTTCTTCACAGACGAACTCGTTTCTACATATGGATCTCTTTAAAAATCTACAACTCTTAAAACGCATATTGACTAGTTACTATGTGACCTTTAAGCCTCTTCTAGGCCAATTTACACACCTAAATTGGGGAAAAGAAAAGAAGAATGGTCTACTGGTATGCAATTTGTTACATCAGTCTCACCCTTCAAATATTTACTCATCGTGGCATTCAATTTCCAAACATCTATACAGGAATCACATCGGCATTCTGATTATCATCGCACATCAATATAAGACCATCAACGTAGGTTGGGAGGAGGCAACGGGACCATTGGCACCCTGTTGAGACTGGCTCCGCTGATGGAACTATCATAAGAACATTGTCATGGCGCTGGACAACTCCCATCACGCTTACTGTGCTTCCTTCTTTAATATATCTGATAAACGTGAAAAAAAATGGTATGATGAATGATCTTTTTAGCAGATAGCGTTTTTCAATTCTAAACTTCTTTGAGCATTATACAGTTGGGGAGAAGGTAAGAAGGTGCTTGAATGCAAAAAAATGTTGGAATACCCTTCTTTGAGACGCATTACACGATCATCACTAGAGAGACTGCGATCAGCTAGCCAGCTTAAAAAGCCTGGAGACAACTCTCTGTTTTCTTTCGTTATATCCACAACAGTAGCTGGTTTAACAAAAGGGGCAACCTTAGCTCCATAACCAACTTTCACCAACGCTCTTAATCCAGATTGAAAGTCTGATATGTAAAAATCAGCCACATATTTCTGTTCACAAGAGAAAACGATCATTTTCAACATTGAAGAAATAGTTGCTGCTTTCTATATCAGTTTATCTTATACATAATTTCCAAACAACTCCCAAGTAATTGATCAATGCTATCTTTTTCCAATAAACTCCATCTTAGATTATAATCTAGTTCCATCCAGATTGTGACATATTGAGATGGTGTACATTTCTAGTGCTACGTTTACAGTTTGACCTGATACTCTCCAACCATTCAATAAATTGGTGAATGAAGCAAATAGTTTAACTAACCTCTGAGTACCTAGAACCCCACGAGAAACAGCGGTGCCTAGGATTAGCAGGCTTTCCACCCCATCCTTTATATTCATACAACTCTGTGGAAACATACACACACCTAGTTTCTTTTTGGTAGGATGATTCCAGAGGAATGCTGCCACAAGTGACAACCTGCAAAGAAGTGATGCACAGGATACATTAATTTACTTCACATATGGCCTTATTTTCAACGAAAATCCACACAATAAGATGTCCTGAAGAATTTCTTTAGTTGGTGCAACCTAAAAGTTTTATGGTAGAAGAAAATTTGGCATGCGAAATACCAGGTAGCTTTGTCATAAAGATTCTGAGTAAAACAGTAACACATCACGGAAAATGCAACGGTCTCTAAGTTCTATTAATATATAGACATTATAGAATTATGTACCTTCAAATGTAACTATCAAAACGAAATAAGTTCCAGTACTTTTCGTTGTTTTAGAAGTACCATCATCAACATGTAACATCGTAGTTATCCAGAGCCCAATTATTAGTCTCTCATGTGGTAGGTATAAAATCTAGAAAGCATTCTACAAATGGCTCCTTTGATTGAACATGTCCCACGAAAATTCAAACCAACCTACCCTTCCCTTTTGAATTTGGGTTTTGGCACATTCATCAAATTATAAGAGCAAGAAAATGAAAATAATTTAATCTACTTTACAGAATTATTTTAATATCAAACTGGAAAGAGCAATACGCTAACTTCATCATCAAGTATTTCAATAATAAATGATTGCATGATTAAAAATGTCACAAAATACAAGTCAATATTCCCCTTCTCTCTCTTTCTCACTTCTTTTTCTTTTTGTTTTCTTCTGTAATTAGAAATATAACACTACGAATTTAAATTAGAAACTCCCAGCAAAATAAAATAAATTTCAGAAGATAAATATATAAATATATTTAAGAATAGAGTAGTTACCCCAGTAACCTTGACGTACTGTCCATCAATGGCACCTCTAAGCTCAGCATCAGGATACTTCTTCACAAACCCTATCAAACCTCTCTTCCCCCAAAAGTAATTCCACATTACCAACACCACCACCGGTACCAGAATCCCCGCCACCGACACCAGAATCACCGCCTTCTTTACCGCTACCATTAAAAAAGCCCCCACAAGCAAACCCATCGCCACTACCACCAGGAAAACCCACACCACCGCCTTAGAAACCCTAAACCCTACCTTCACCCCCTCACTCAAGCTCGTCACGGCCATCCCGTACACTGCTTTCCCGGTCGACGCGGCATGCTCCATGTGACCCGACCTCCTCCCCCCGCCACCCGAGGATCCCTGTGGGCCAGACACCAGCGGACCCGACGTGATAAGCCCAGTGGGCTGGAGCGGTACCATGGGGCCGGAGAATTTCTTCGGAATCGGACCAGAGTTGGTATGCTTACTTACTGGGCCGGAGTTTGGCCCGGATCGGACGGATCCACTGTTGTGCTGAGAAGACGATGAGGGTCGTGATGTCTTGGCGGAAGGAGGACCATTGGATGAAGGATCAACGACTGGGATGTCGAACATTTTTCCAAGCTCACCAGATTTCTTAATGTCACCGCCGGTATACGGTACGGCCCGCGAGGCCATTGTTGGTAACCGCTCCTTGAGCTGTTCGGGTCGACCCGAGACGTAGAGCCCGCTACTGAGCTGGTGAGAAGGGATTCGTGTCCCCATTTCTCAGAGAGGGAGAGAGAGTGTGTGTGTCTGAAAGTTTTGAGTGTCTGTCAGTCTTGGGTGTGTAGGTGTAGAAGGTGAATGGTGTTGATGGAGTTAAGAGACAAAGGGAAAGGTTTATGTAATTACCAAAATAGGTCTTGACTTTTACCTTATTAACGCATGTGTCCTTTTGCTTCTTCAAGCTAAAAGAGCTAACTTATCATCATAGCATAGGGATTTGCAGCAAAATCCCTAATATTTAAGGCTTTTACTATTTACGTCCCTGTTATTTAATTCTATCTTATAAAGTCTTTGCTGTTCAATAGTTGTGTTTGTGTATTGCTCACCCCATCATCATTGAGCAACGGCATGTTAAAAATAAATTAAAATAATCTTAATCCTTTTTTTTAGGATTTGTCTGGAACTCATTTTATTTTTATTAGGAATAAATGTTATGAGATAAATTATTAGAAAAAAATAAAAGAATTTTTTTTTATAAAATTTTGTAATGATTTTAATATATCTATAAATTTTCTAATAAAATATTATCATTTTTTTTGTTTAAATTTTCTCTTGAATTATTTTTTCCCAAAATTTAAGTTCCAAAATTAAATTAGAAAAATTAGACAAGTTATGCATGCAATATGTCATACTTAGATAACTTGCGAAATATTATATTTAACATTTAATATTTTTTATTGTTATCTGATAACTTATTAAATGAGTACGCACAACATGAGAACTTGAAATTTAAAAAGATAAAAATTCACTTACCAATTTGGGAATAGTATGACCGAAATTACAAAGAATTAATGTTTAAATCTAATGTTGATGCAAAAGGAATGGGTTTGTTAATATTCCTCACTCTCGTCTTTCTAACATCATCTTTAACTAACTAAATAAAAACAGATGGGTTTTGGCTCTTAAGTAAAAAAAAACTAATATGTACAGTAAATTTATATTTAAAGGACTGATACCTATAATAATCAGTTTTAATCTCTTCTTCTTCACTCTTCACATTTAGTAGTTATGTTCAAGTTAATTTGAATGCATCAGTTGCATTTATATAAGAGCAATTATCATACACTAAATTTAGATTCAATTTTACATACTATTATGGTATGATTATTTTTTAAAATTGGAATAAATTATATTATTAATATTTAGAAAATACATATCATATATGTGTATATATATTTATATATATACTAGATACAAATAACGTATAATATGTACATTGGCTTAATTTTGTGTATAGAATTTATTAATTAATTTTATTAAATTTATATTAATATTATATAAATTTCAAATAAATATCTCATTTTAATTAAATTATTTATTTATTTTTGTTTAAGTTTATATTTATTATAGTTTTTGAATTTGGGTTGGGACAAAAAGATATTATATATTATATGTTTAATATAATATTAAATATTATATGTGGATTTTAAATTTTAAGTTTTTTTTAAAAAATAATTTGTTGCTAATTCACAATAGATTATATTATATATTTAATATAATATTATTCTACTAACTGAGTTTAAGTTTAATTAAATTTTATTTAAGTTATAAAATATATAATTTTATTATTTTTAAATAATTAATATTGTAAAATATCTCAAAAATATCATATTTTAATTTGTTTAATTATTTATTATTTTTAAATAATTATCATTGTAACATATCTAAAAAATATCATATTTTAATTTGTTTAATTATTTATTATTTTTAAATAATTATTATTGTAAAATATCTCAAAAATATCTCATTTGAATTTTTTTAATTATTTTTTAATTTTATTTAAGTTTAAGTGTTTACAAACTATCGTTAAATATAAGAATATTCCGTTAAAGTTAACATTAAAAAAATAAAATACCGTTAAAACCAAAAAATTTTGTTATCTTCGTTCTTATTATATAGAATAAATATATATATATTTGTTTCTTACTATCAATCTACTCACGTTTCCACAGTAATTTAAGGAAACAATAAATCGAAGTAGCTGGATGGCTTATATATTTATAAAGTGAGATTTAAATGCCAATTGCCTTAAAGTTAAGTGCCCTCCATATATTTATTTATTGTTGTTATTTAAAATAATATAAAATAAAAACATAGAGTTTCAATATAAACATAGCATGTCCTCCATCGAATGGCAAAGTAGTTTGGTAAAAAATTATTAAATAAAAGTGAATATGGTAAAATGCAATTATAAGATTCTTTATTGTTGCAACAAACAAAATAATAATAAGTTTTGACAAAAACAAAGATTTTTATTTTGTGCAGGAAAATGTCTGAAATCACTGAAATGTCCATAAGAAAAAATGAAAAATGAAAAAAAAAAAAAAAAAATTACCAATATCTTTATTATTTTCCATGTTGAATATGAACAATCAGTACCCTTGTTTGCTTTTATACAATAATGTATACATATTTAATTAAAGTTATAGTTGTTTTAGGATAGATTTCACTGAAAAATCAACAATGCCATTTATTATGTCTCAAAAATAATTATATAATTATTTTATCTTCAAAAGATAATTAAATTTACACTATAAATGTATATTTTAAAAAACTTATTACATATTTATCTCATTTTAAATCTTCAAAACTATTTATAAAATTATTTAGACTTGTTAGTCACCCCAGTTGTAAATATAATTATTTTTGTTTTAATTTAAATTGAATTTCGGTAAATACCAAAAAAAACTATTGACCATAGGAGAGGGGGGTGAGTTGTTCAATTACTTGCTTATGATTTGTCACGGTCGAAATAGCAAGAAATGGGTCCCGTAGAGGTTGGCGCTTGGGTACATAGGTCCCTACAAATAATACAATGCAGATCTTGCCTTCCCAACTTAAATTCTTCTCCTCCAATTTCCAAAAATATAAGATTGGTCTTCAACGGTCACGATGGGTCCTCGTCCAATTATTTCCCTTGTAAAATATTTCAGTTTTGGGGAAAAGAAAGTGGGGGCCGTCTCGTTGTTCCTCCAAGCACAGTGGTAGATCCACTATCCACGTCACTCTTCTTCGAGTGGAACGGCCTGTGTTTTTACACAGCACAGATGATACTGCCAAATCTTCCTTTGCTTCTGTGGGACCTCTGTACTTTAATGCTTGTGGGCCCAACTTCTAATGATCAATGGTCATAAATAATTGATAATCTATCACTTAAAATTTTATAAACACCTCAATTTATTTTTAAAATACACCATATTGTATCTTCATATTTTTCACTCAATTAATACACAAAAATAAATTCGTACATTTTCCCTAAATTAATATTCTTTTCCCCAAAAGTAACTACATCAATAACAAAATTAAGATATTTATAAAATTTTAAAGAAATATTAGGATTTATATAAATTTTTATTTTATAAATTGGTAAAAAAAAATTAACTCTTTCTTCTGAATTTTTTTTTTACTTTTTCTCTTCAGTTTTTCAAAAAAAACAGGCAACAAAAATTCAAATTATTTTTAATTTATTATTGATTAAATTTGAAACAGCGTGATCAATTTGTAATTATTTAAAATTAAAATTAAATCCAAACCAGTATTAAAAAAACAAAAAATATCAACTGAAATATTATTACAAAAAAATAATTTCGAAAAACTCTTGAAAATTATTCGTTTTAATCATCTAGGAAAATTGACTTTATTAGTATATATTCTAGAGTTACTGATCGATAATTGAAGAATTGAGATAATTTTAATTATTTATTTCAAAATGAAAGATATGTAAATAAATATAATATTATTCAGGGAGGGTAAAATTGGAAATTAGCTTAAGGAGGTGGGTGGTAGTGGCGGTGGTATCGTGGAGAAGCATATTACTTACTGTTTCTCATTTTTTATACTATTACAGTATTACTATTGGTGGTGCATTTCTGAGAACAAAAATATCTAGGCATCTTTAATAGCTTTATTTGAGGTTAATGTTATCTTCATCTTTTCAATGTAATATTAAATTATTGTATTGTTATTAATTTGATACCAACAATAATATAAATTTTACAACTAATAAAATATTAGTTCCGTAGTTAAGTATAATTTTCTGTACAACTTAAATATTTTTGCTGCAAATATTTTCATAACAAATTATAATTGTCTAAATGTACCATAAATAATTTTTGTTTTAATTATGGTTTAGTAAAATTGTAATAAATTATGAATAAATCCGTTGATGTATTCATATTTATAATTGTTTTTATTTAATTTTATGCAATTATTTATTGCAATTTAAATAATAGTAATGTATAGTTTTCATGAATATTTTAGCAATAAAATTGACCGGAATTAAGATAAATCTTATCTTTGCTCTGTTTTTGCCATTACAAGACTTGTTATTTAAAAAAAAAAATAGAGCTGCATATATGGTATTTATCTAAAACTCAAGTGTATACAATGAGATAAATCCTAGCTAATATTTAATTTTTAATGTAATAAAACTCACACTTAGTCAATTACTTGTGCACTTTTCCATAATATTTTTTAAAAAATTCAAGCAACCACATCATTAATTAATATATGTTAAAAAAACTAAAATATAAAATAGCATTTGCGAGTTGAATTTTTTTAAATTATGCATAATTCTAATACAAATTAAAATACTATTAATTATTATCAAATAATAGGACAAAATTAGTTCATGCTTAAGGTTTCAATTCTTATCTCACAAAAAGTAACATATTACTAAACTTTACATGGAGTATAAATATAATTTACAATATAGGAGTTATATTTACAATACAGTTAATGAAATAGCATAACTGAAAATCGTTAAATATAAAAATTGAAAATAATAAAAAGGGGTCGTAAAAATGAAAAAACAGTTAAAAAAAACGTATATAGAGTAAATTCCATTTTTTTTATTATTACATATTTTACAAGATATTATTATATATCTAGTCTTAATTAAAATGATTAAAATTTGTTATTTATTCTATTTATAAAAGTGTAGACTTAATTAGTATTCTCAATTTCTAATAGAATTACAATTCTATTTTTTTCTTCATTTAAATTAAAATTTTCTATTATGTAAACAATAACAAAAACATATGATATAAAAGTAAGTTTATCGCACTTTTTGAATTAATTTTCATAAATTTATATTTAAAATTGAATTAAATTTTTATATTTTGATTTACTCTATTACGAAAGAATTAAACCTTTATTTTTTAATAAATGAGATGCATAATTTTGTTGTATTCTATTTTTTATATAAAAAATGTGTATAGTTTAAACTTTAATATAGGAAACAAATGGGATATGATGATAAATAAATATATTTTTCTATTTATAGAATAAGTTGTATTTATTGGTTGTAAAATAGCTCCTGATGATGTATGATTGGAGAGGCCAACATAAAAATAAAATAAAATTATATAAATAATATGTCACCAATAGTATCTGTGTATTTTAAACTTGAAGCTGCCAAATAAACAGACCTCTATTTTTATTTTTCTCTTTTAATGGAAAACCTTAAAAATAATTCTCAGTGCAATTTGATGGGTCAAAAAGAGGGTAAATATATTTATTTGGCAGCTTCTAATTTTTAAGACTGAAATATTCACGATCACTTGTGAGAAATATAATTTTGTTTACAATAATTATAATAAAGAAAAGAGACCTTATGTGATGCGAATTTGGATTTGAGATTTTAAAAATTTTAAAAGTGAGCTTTCTGTAGTGAAATAATTGAATATTGGAATGAAAATTCCAAATAAAAAGTAATTTAACATTAATTGTAATTTCTTTTTAATACACAACAACTTTTTTTTCAAAGAACACATGTCTGGCGGAGATTTTTTTTTTTTTCGGGGAAATACCTTTTTTTCGCGGAGAAATATTGCTTTGCAGTAGAAAGGACCAATTAA
This sequence comes from Humulus lupulus, assembly GCF_963169125.1. Taxonomy (NCBI): domain Eukaryota; kingdom Viridiplantae; phylum Streptophyta; class Magnoliopsida; order Rosales; family Cannabaceae; genus Humulus; species Humulus lupulus. The sequence continues at coordinate 16,999,904 of NC_084800.1, read as the reverse complement.
TAATAAATAATATATAATCTTAATCAATATGATGAAGCGTGGATTAAACATTTATTCCTCATTACACACATCCAATCTACATTTTTTTTTAAAGGGAAAATCCAATCTAATCAAAGAGTCAATAATAATAGAATATTGCAAACTGAAAAATATTATAGCTCATGATTAAGGTTTATTTTTTTTTTTTTGGGTATTGGGTATCTGAAACTGAAAAATGATTGCAGTTGTATAAGTTTGGTAATTAGTTATAAGACGCATTAAGGAAACATCCTGACTTAATTAATCATTGTTAATGAAGCAGTCAACGGTTAGATTAAGTGAAAAGTGTATAAAGAGACCCCATTTTGATTCTCTTTAGAAATAACGTTACATATTCCCCTTCCTTCCTCCCCATCGTTGTCGGAGTTTCTTTTCCTTTTTCTTTACACAAACCCACAATGGGAATGAAAAGGAGAATCCTATGAACTTTTTACGTTTTTATTACTAAGTTTGATTACAATTTTCATACATATAAAATATAATATTATATAATGTACACATTTTATATAAAGTTTTCTTGGATATGTAATCTTGTTGTGTTGTTGGGTTTGTGTTTGAAGGTATGAATGAAATATATAAATTTGGCCTAAAGATTGGGATATCAAATATTATATACATGTAATGTTTTGCGTTTAGAATAACTATACTGTATTTTTAAGTAGAATTTGCTGTCTATAGGATACTATAATTGTCGGTGGACAATATGGTCCCCTCATCTCCAATGGTTACAATTTCATTAAAAAATTAATTGCAATTATAGTATGGAAAATCCAAGGTGAGTGAGAAAGTACTAGCGTCACTTGATTATTGACTACCTTTCCTTTTTGAACGGATCCTTATGTTTACAACAATACTTAGCATATAATATTATATGACTAATAATAACAATATATGGTCATCCTATAATATCGAATCATGCTCCAAATCCATTTTACCTACTACTATAGTACATGATTATTTTATTTCTACATTTATTTTTTTGTGAAAGGAGTTGAAGAAAAGGGTTTTCCTTATCTGTAATTGCCTCATACTAAAATGGACCATTTAAGCTCATTTCCCTTTCAAGTGCCCTACAATTGGGGTATACAATACCATATGTACACACATTTGTTTGGTGAGTTTCAATTCAATCTCGGCTACCCTATTTCATTAGAGGCGCCAAATATTGAATGATTCATTAGCACTGAAATCTTGTTACTGTTAATTGTCTTCATCAGTCCAAATTTGATTATTGCCAGTACTCAAGTCAATTTTTAGCTTAACAGTAAACAGTTATGATCACCAGCGTAATAGTCACCTGACCCATCACCACATTTTTCCCTCTTTAAGAAAAAGAAAATGGTTCTTCTTTATATGGACTTTTTAATAAAGTTTACAAAAATATAACTTTTTCATAAACTGAAAAAGTTATACTATGATTTTTCTAAAAAAATTCATTTTTATGGTATAGTTTTCTATATTTTTGTATAAAAATTTGGTTATGTCATAGTTTTTCTTAATCAAATTTTATTAATTTGTAATGGTATTTTTGCAATTTAGTTATTATTTTTTTAGCTTATTTGAATTTTTATATTAATTTTATATAACTATTTTTATATTAAATTTTTCTTTGGTTGTTTTGCAAAAAAAAAAAATTATTATGAATTGTGTTTATTATTTTTTTATTTATTATAAATATTTTTTCCTTTTTTTTTTTAGATTGCATTTTTTTTCAAAGTCTGAATAAAGTAAGTAGTTACTTCATTGATTTTTCACGATATCAAGTATGTAAAAAAAAAAAATCTAGGTTAAATAACATGTTATCAAGATGGGTAATCGGTTATCCTAAGAGAAGTAAGTTTCTGTCATAAGAGGGGTAATGATGGCTGTCGTATACCACAACAAATTTAACAATGATTTTTCTTTCAATATATAACGTCCCTAAGGTAGGGTACGTCTGCCACATACTCGTAATTCTAGGGTTTACGAGTATGTAAGGCACTTGACCAAAAGAATTAAATAAAATGATACGAAGAAATACAGAAAAATTTAAAATTTTTATATAAACTTATTAGTAGAAATTATTACACGTATGAATACTTTAAATTTAAGGCAGCCATATGAAAACTCTAAACCATTATTGCATTGCTACTGAGTCCGTGCTCCACAAGTTGCTCAACAGCTAAAGCCACACCTGGAAAAATGTTGGAAAATAACATAATGAGCTAACGCTCAGTAAGCAAATCTCATGCATACACATACACATGAATGTCGTGAGTTTGTAGTGCACATATACTAATATGCTGACTTATATACTTATGCATTTCATTTATTGCTCATGCACTTTCAAACTTTACTTTTATGCTCTTTCTTTTAGTTTCACATTTTTATGGGCCCAATATCACTTGTGCACACTGTTTGATTCGGCCAATGCCTGCAGGGCTTGTTACACATATCATATAGAATCTCATGGGTTCTCCTCCGGCTAGCCATCATCACAGCTAGGCTTATCATAATACTCATTTCATCGTTGCCATAGCTGCCATACTTATTACACATATGGAGGAGAAAGACGGAAGCATGGCAAACATATCTGAATGGTCAACTCTGACCTAGCCCACACTAGTGGGCAGCCACTATAAGTCTTATAGACTTCCGTCTTCTTTACCGAACTTACTTGATTGCTTCATCAAAACAGTGGCACCCTTTTTTAACATCTTATTATCACTTTGCTTAAGCCTTGTGTCATTAAAATGTTCACTTTTACATAAGACTTTTCAAGGCATTTCATAAATTTTCTCATATTCATATGCATGGTCTTATATCACATAATAATATATCACATAACTGTACATGTCATGCATACATGCTGATGCTGAAATGCCAATGTTCATGTTCATGATTCATGTTGATGGTATTCAATCAAGGCATTGTATCACATCTCATATAACTCAAAACATCTTTAGTCATAATACATGAAGCTTTGGGTTGGTGGCGTTGTTATACCTTAACGTAGAGCTATGGCTCAGGTCTAAGGTTTCCAGCCTAAAAACTTAAACGCTTCATATATCATAACATATAAAAAAATCATGAACATAACAGTAATCCACATATTCATCAACATAAGAACACATACTTGCACATAATTCATATCAATCTTAACCAAGTAAGACATCTTTCACATATCATGAAATTCATCAAATTCATATCACACAACACTATCATGATATTCATATAACCATTCTTCACATACTTATCATATGCATCATCATCATACCATACTTAACTCATCAGATGTACACAATCAATGTAGTCATGCATCTTACACTTAAGCACAAAAGGTGAGATTTACTTACCTTAGGTCCTTAGCTTATTTTAAAATTGCTCAGCAAGAGTCAATCAATCAAATCCATACAAATCCTATTCAAGGCACATCATTTATTAAATTCTATCAAAATCGTAAATATACACTACTGATAGTGTATATTAACAATACCATAAACTATATGAATGATAATAATAATTATTATCAACGTAATACAAATAACTCTTCATATAAAACCATGCTTTAAACATTGCTCATAAGATAATGTACTCTTATGATAATAATAATAATAATAATAATAATAATAATAATAATAATAATCACAACAACAATAATAATTATCGTCTATAAATAAACTTATTTCAATATTAATAACAAAATACTTCAATAGCAATACGTACAGGAATGTATATATTCAAATAGTCATTTTATAAAAGAAATTATATATTTAACATAAAATTGTAGTAATCGATATTGTGATAATAATATAATTATAAATATTTATATTATTATTAATTAGTCATAACATCAATTCAGTGATATAATAAATATACTTTTTCCAAAATTCACTGGTCTTACAAATATCAATAACTGTAAGAAACTAATATTTGATATTATTTTAAATATTCAAATATTAACAAAATATTAATCTATAAGAATAATTGTTAAATAATAGGTTTACTATAAATCACACTTTTCATATATATATATATATATGAAACTATATTCTTGATTTACTTAACAAAATAATAACAATAATAATTAAAATTACTTAATCATAATAATTTCCATATTAATAGAAAATCAATTAAATATGTATTTTTATAATTTATTAAATATCTAATGTTTTCTAGAAAATTGGACAGCACAACGGCTATAAAGTGGACAATCCCAAAATCAAAACCTGTATAAAAAATACATATAATCCTAGGGGTGAGCATCGGTCGGTTTGGGCGGTTTTTTCACCAAAAAAAATCCAGAATTCGGTTTTCTGTTCGGATTGGTGCAATCCGAAAACCGACCGAACCAAACCAGTTTAAAAAAAAATCGACCGTTTTGGACCGCGGTTTGGTTGGTTAAACCGACCAAACCGAATTGATTTTTTTTTTATTTTATTTTATTTTTTTTGAAAGTTTTAGTTAAAAAATTAAAAATTTTGGATTGTTAGATTCCATTTTTGTATGTTTTTAAAACATAAATATATAGAACATAATTACATTTACAAGTGCCTTAAGTTTTTTTTTTATTAAAAATTTTAATTTTTAATAATTAATAATTATATAATATTATATTATTATTTTATTGTGTTCGGTCGGTTTCGGTTTTTTTGGTCGGTTCACCCAAAATTTCCAAACCGACCGAACAGTGGCGGTTTGCACCGTCGGCGGTTTTTTCGGTTTTCGGTTTAAACGGTTTTGGTTTTTTCGGTATTCGGTAGGTCGGTGTACACGGTTTTTTCGGTTTTTCGGATTTTATGCTCAGCCCTATATAATCCCAGACAGCCAGTAAATTACAGAAAATATTCCATATATCAATAATATATAATTATATACTATAAATACACATAATAACAATTACTCTAATCAATCACAATTAAATCACAATATAGGTCAAAGAAATTATACCACAATGATCGGGTTCCACAATAAGTCAAACGGTGATTTTCTGAAACTCAAAACGTACTTCGGAACCTCGAACACTAAGTTTCGACCGTCGGTCTACGGTGGATCGCGGTGGCTCGTGGTGGGCCCACCACCCAACTATGGTAGATGTAGGAACAAGTTATTGGGTTTTGAAGCCCACAACACGAGGAGCACGATGGTGGTGACGGATCGGCAAATGGATGCCCGAGGTGGCTGAATCGCAACTTTGAAGTCGCGGGGTGGCCGAACTTAAATCGAGTGGTTGAGGCGTTTAATCGGCGAGTGAGCTCTAGATTCCCGCGTGGGACGATAGTTCGGAGGCCTCTGAATCCAACTGTCCGGCGCGTGGCTAAAAGTGGTGGGCAGAAAGTACTCCTGTGTCGTCGGCAACAGTAGCACGCAGAGAGAGAGAGAGAGAGAGAGTTTCTGAGGAGAGAGAGAGAGGGGCTCGGGTAAAAAGAAAGGCTGAAGCCTTTTCTTTTCTTTTCTTTTTTTTTTCTTTTTTTTTTAAATTACACTTGGACCCAAAATACTAAAATTCTTTTCAAATAAGCCCTTTAGCAAAACTTTCTTAATTTTATAAAAATCCCCAATTAAAATTATATGACATTTGGGTCCAATACTTGACTACTCAAGTTTCTCTCTCTTTAATCTCATTAAAAACATAAAATGATATTTTAAACACTATTTTTCCATTACTATTTCTTAAATTTGTAAACTTGTACATTTTATGTATTAGAACTCTGATTTATAATAAAAAAATGTATAATGAAAATGTTGGATATTACACAATACTTCCAATTATTTTAGTATAATAGCAAGCACAGGTTGAACCTACGAGAACTATCGTTCACTTTATTATTCAATAATTAGCACTAAAACTTAAAAATGGGATTTAGATTTCAAACTCAAAATTAAATAACATAAACTAGAAAGAAATTAAATATTGATATTACGATATTAAGAAACATATAAAGGTTAATCTCCACCCTCAACAATCATTCCTAATCACTAATAATAAATATTATTCCAATTTCTCAATTAAACTATTAACTCCGCAGATAACGCTGAAGCAAACAATTATCCCAGTCTCCCTATTATAAGTAATCAAGGCGAAGCGCTCAATAATTAACTATTTTAGTTAAGCAATAAATCTATGAAGCATACAATCTATTTAACTTAGATAAAGCATTAAGTCCTATGGAGACAAGTTAATCTAGGCAATAAATTAATAAAGCATATAATTCACTTAACCTAGGTTCTATTTTTCATCACAATCAACAATTCTTTTGACATCACTATTGTTTACCGAGTTTTTCAGAAATTAGAATTATGAAAGATTAGAGAGCGTAAAAGAAATGATTTAATAAAAGTAAACAAGGTTTTTACGTGGTTGAGGTGTTAATGAGCCTTAGTCCACGAGACAATTGTATTAGAGTTTTGAGAACTTTTGGCAATGAAGTTTTCTACAAGTTTGAGCAAAGTAACTGCTTACAATCAAAATCTCGGATCCCCTCCTCAGTGCATCACTATTCGTATTTATAGGCACATGAGTGCACTGGGCTTGGGTCAGGCTAGTCCGGGCCCAACAAAGGTGTAAATACCATTGGCTTTTCTGATGGGAGCCCAATACAAAGGATTGAAATAAGAAACATACATTAAACAAAGCCCATTAGGTCAACACAAACAATATCTTATTCTAAGACATGCAACAGACTGGTGTTTCAGTATGGGTGTTATGGGCTACGAGGAAGATTCGGGGGACAAGATTGGTCAGAGTAGTGGCGGCGCAGTTCTGAACCAACGGCATACAATCCTGAGGTAGTCTCTTCTGCAGGTGAAGCGTGGGGACAACACCCCACACTTCATGGACGATGTCAGTATCTCAGACACTTTATCTTGCCAAACTCGGACAACCCATCCCGGTTCGTTTACCAAGGTCCCCCTCCGTTTACCAGGGCCCCGCTTCATTTACCAGGACTCGAGTTCACCCACGGAGATCTCGACCCAATCTTAGATTTGGTAGTCGCGACCTCCTTTACCGTACCTCAAGGAACATCTCGGTATGCAGTCCCAAGTTTATACATCCTGCCCTGACAATAGTCCCGGCTTACCCTCCCGGTAGCCCTTTGGGCCTTGCCGAGACTTGGGCTGCCAATACCTGTTTTCCCATTGCCTAATGGGCCCAGTCTGGGCCTTAACTCCCAGCAAAGCGGCCCATGGACTTTCAGAGCGGATCCGTACATGCGGGAAGAAATGGGGATAACAATTACCCCACAAGCCTTCATCTGGGCTTGCGCGGTGGAGGCTTGTCTCCCTCTCGGGCCATCTCAGCACTTCCCGACTCTTTTCCAAGGCGACGGGTCCGCGGACGGGTGACACCGCTGGCTGATTGATCACGGAATGATAACCCACTTCGATGTTCGGGACAAAATCCAAAAAGCCCAGACCGTTTACCAGGATCCGGGTTCGTTTACCAGAGCCTCAGTTCATTTACTTTAGGGTTGTCTGGAGACCTTCCCGTTCGCCCTGATCCATCATGAAGGGTGCATGTGTCCCATTGTGACTGACGCATTGATGGCACTAGGTCTTGAAAGGTCAGCAAACATCTTATTGGTTACTGTGCTGGGGGCTAGTATGTCAACTCGGGTTATGAAGTGTCACATCCGCACAAATGTTCCCATTATTATCTTTGCGACAAAGAGGACCGTTGGATGGGACGACCTTTGAGGTGCTCTTTTTCTGGGCCGTTGGATCGAGACGACGCGGATCACGCCTCGGGGGTACTGCGATCCAGTACTCGAGTAAGTCCATTAATGTCCCTGCGCGATCCAGGACCGTCCGATGGGGGGTGATCGCCCCGAACCTTTAGATCGAAACAACCCTCTGGTTCTTATAAATAACCCCAGATTTTCATTAGATATCTTTACATTCTCATAAAAGAAAAACACTTAAAAGATCTTTTATGTCCGAGCTTGCCGACGACATTTTCCATCGTCTACTTCATCTTCGCCGTCGCTTGTTCCCAACGCACCCGATATCCACCCCTTCGACTGAGTAGACGACATCAGCCTGTCCCATAGTCAAGCTTTTGAGCCGCCTTCACCTGTTCAAAACCGTTATTTTACCGTCACTATCGCCGAAAACCCACCATTCTTCACGACCAGCCTTTTACAGTAAGTTTTTCTGACTTTTGCTTTGTTTTTCTTACGTTTGCCATACCTGTTTGTCTGTTTAGGCTGTTAAATCTTGCATGTGTTTAGGTCGGCTATGGGTGCATTAGAATAGGTTAGGAAAAGAAAACTAGTCCGGACCGTCCTGGATCTCCTCGGGTTCGGGTGGTTCCCGAACAAGTGGCAATAGGCCGACTTAGGAGAACAGCTAAATCCTCTTTTTTCTCATTTTTTTTTTGTTCCCAATCAAGGTTCCGCGGCTTCTTAGTGATCCCGGACCTGATCCGGAGAGGACTCCTCCAAGCAGTTCGTAGGAGAGGCCCCGTACCTTAACCAACCTTCTTGAGTTTTGGTGCTGACTGCTTGGTTATTTTTTTTGTTCTGTTTCGCTCCCAGATCATCAGCCATGACCTCAGGCGTTACCCTTCATGTGGAAGAACGAGTTAATGCGGCCCCTATCACTCTACCAAGATCCAAGACCCCCAGTGGCAACAGATGGGAGATGGATGGGGTGCAGAACCTGTTCTGAAATTATCGAATGTTGTATGCCCTGGAGAAGCACTTGGGCGTGGAGTCTACTCCCGGACTGTTCTATAATCGTCTGGGCAGGAAAGAGGAGAAAGCTCACACCAGCGTGGGCGAGTTCAGGGCCTGAAGCGTGGGCCACATCAGTGCGGGAGCCACTCTCCCGCTTCATGACTACTTTGTGCAATTCCTCAAGTTCGTGGGGATTGCGCCTTTCCAACTCCTGCCTCAAGCGTACCGACTGCTTGTGGGATGGCGCATCTTTTGCATTGTGAAGCAGATCCCAGATCCAACACCAGCAGAGGTGTTGTATTTCTACAAGCTGGAGCCGCAGGTCAACGTCAAGGACAAGACCATGGACGACTTCTACAGGCTGAAACTGCGTGGCAACTATGCTGCTCCTACCAACATGTAACGCCCCAAACTCCAGGGACCGTTACGATGTGCCTTGTAAACAGTGCTAAACTCGCTAATCGAGTCATTTGGCCAAAATGTGTAACTAAGTATGATTAGCGGTTTAGGTTCTAAACATTTTGGTTAAGATGTAACGTTTCACTAGAACGTTTAATATATACATTGGGATCCCGAAAATATAATTTCAGAGTCTATTACAGAAAATATTTACAACAGGCCGTTCTAAGCGGCAAAACAGGGTTCAACCCTAGTTCCACTTTAAACCTCGGCCGTGGTGGACGAGCAGCTGCATATGTACACGTCATCACCTAAGCTCTCCAACTCAAGGATGGTCCAGCTTTCTTTTTCCTTTACCTGCACCACGTAGCACCCGTGAGCCAAAGCCCAGCAAGAAAACACCATATAACATGATATGATATCAACAACAACCATAGTAACCATTCGGAACCAACGGTCCATACAGATAGGTGACAATAGCCAAAAGTCACAGTAATGAGCGTTGCTCCCTCTAGCCATGTGACGATAGGGTCACCAGGGCTCAACTGATAAGTGGTTCCTTCATAAGCTTGGGTAGGACAGGTGCAAGGTGATTTGTCACCAACATAACCTTCCTCACGACTCTAGAGTCGAAACTATGGACAACGTCCCTTAGCCTTGTGACAAACAGTCACCGGGGTCATATACCTTGGCTATAGTCATCTGGTCGTAGACCAGGCAAGCGCTTATAGTTCTCATTGACCTTCCGGTCGGTCCAGCACTAATACCCCATATGAGTCATTCAATGCCGACCTCGATTAGATCTAATATTTATTTGGCCCAGCGTTCACAACGCACTGCCACCTCTGACCCTTAGGTTGGTAAAACACGACCAGTGCTCAACCCGTGGTGAACTTAACTAATAAGTCACAGCTTCACAGACGAATCTGACACCATTGTCGATTCTGACTAATAAGTCAGTGCCATACACAGGTAAGCCATGCCACCAAACATATATCACATGTCCAATATCCATAAACAAGGTGTTCAGCATGCTTACTTAACAGATATTAGTACAATTAGGACTATGCATTAACACAGAGGTTCAAGCTCTGAACAATATCATACCCGGTATACAAAGCATGTCCTAATCACATGTTTCTTATGCATCATATGCAACATATTCAACAATCCAACATGCACCAATAACAGCCATGCATGTCACATTTAACAGTCAACCAACATGCATCAAGAATAGCCATGCATGTCATACATAATAATCAACCGACATGCATCATAATAGCCATGCATGTCTCATATACACAGGGTGCAGTTTTCTTACCTCAAATCCGAGCTAGAACCAATATAAGAACGACCCTTGAGAACGGTCAACCTTTAAGCCCTTAGCGGTCACCTAATCATAACCAAACATAAAACACCATCAATAACATGATAACCAAAGGTTTTCAAACCAACATCTAGCCTCCAAGAGATCAATCCAAACTAATCCAAGTAGTAGGGACACTCCCGAGGCCCATAGCTAAGTTCCCGGGGTCAAAACGAGCAAACGGGGTGAAAACAGGGCAAGGGCTGCGGCCCTAGCACCTTGGCCGCGGCCCCCAGAATTCCAGAGGCAAGCGCCGCGGCGCCCCACACAAGGGCCGCGGCGCCCAGTGAAACAGAAAGGCCACCTGCTAACTCGAGCTAGGGCCGCGGCGCCCAAGAACAGGGCCGCGGCGCCCAACCCAGAACCATTCTCCAACGTGTTTCCAACACTTCAAAGTCCCAAAAAACACACCTAAACATTCCCCAATCATCAAAGCAAAGTTCCCAAGCTTCCCAATACCTCAAAACCCTCAAAACCCAAGGTTCAAACAAACTGAAAACTCAACGATTCACAAAATCAATTCAAAGCTTAGAAACTCAAAATAACTCAAAACTTAAACTTCAATTACCTTTGATTGGGTTGTTTTCCGTCAAATCCTTCGGCTAAGAAGCTTCTATTCTTTCCTAGGATCGCTATGCCTCGACCCTCGCTTGATTCCGACTCCTAGAACTCAAGATATCTTCGAAAACGCTCAAACGGTAAAACGGACCGTCTTTGAGAGAGAACGAGAGGTTTCTAACGTACGTTCTTATCTGACAAGCTACTTCAAGCTTAAGTAACCTCAAATAAAACCTAGTGCTCGGGGTCCCGAAAACACCCCCGGGGATACTATAGTTAAAACTTCCAGAATTCCATCCTGATCTCAAATACTCCCAATCCATTACCAAATAAACATTTCTATTACCCCGAAATTGACCCCGTTATGACAAAACCGCTAATCCATTATATATGACTGTCTCATGTCGAATAGCTCGAATATATCTCCATAATAATAAAATCTCATTCACAAATTACATTATGCACCCAATTTACAAATATGCCCTCAACAGGCCAAATTACCAAAATACCCTCACAATAATAAATTCTCCCATATGCATGAATTTACCATCATATAATAATATAATTCACGTAAATATGCATATAATCATTAAATACTATAATAAATCAATTATGGCCCTCCCGGCCTCCTAATCAAGGTCCTAAACCTTATTAGGAAATTTGGGGCATTACAACTATCCCCTCCTTATAGAAATTTCGTCCTCGAAATTTACTCAACAACTCGGAACCGGAGTTACACTCACTGGATATAAATTTCTTAGGTCATTTCCTTGACCCTACTATTTCAATAGCCTTACCTTAACCCAAGGTACATTCTGCTCAATAGAACCTCATTACTTATGTCACAATCTGAACTGGCTATTCCTTACCGGAATACTTAACCTAACCTTCAGATTCTCATAATTCAATGTATAAATTCCTTTAACTCATGTCCACTGCATGGAAGTACACAACTCACTGTACACAACTGCCAATACCAAAAGAAGAGGCTGACCCAAAATCAACCTAGCCAACCTATCCAGAATCCAACCGCTGAGACAAACTAGGGCTTAACTTGTCTTAATTCCTTACCCCCTTTTTCCATGGTGATACCTTAGAGAATATACATTCTCCTACTTGGAATTCCACATTCCTACTTTCCAATTTGATAATACTGTTCCATCTTTTCTGAGAAATGAGCAACCACAATTTAAGCTCCAGCGATCTCATAAATCCCCTGAACCACCTCAGGATCCAGATATATATATATATATCCTCACTCATTTTATAAGGTGTTCCTCCAATAATAATTGGATAACCCTCTCTCTCTGATTTACCACCAGTCTGAGAGTAATAACTACACCGAGTTCCATTTATGTTCTCATCGCCCTCTAACCCTTCCAAAACTTGGAAGCCACAATAAAGTCTTCATCTGATAAGACGAACCTTGAGTTCACGAAGACTCTCTATTCTTCTCACAAGGAGACTCAAACATTGATCAGCTGTATCTGTAACGCCCCAAACTCCAGGGACCGTTACGGTGTGCCTTGTAAACAGTGCTAAACTCGCTAATCGAGTCATTTGGCCAAAATCGTGAACTAAGTATGATTAGCGGTTTAGGGATTAAAAACTTTGGTTAGGATGTAACGTTTCACTAGAACGTTTAATTTATACATTGGGATCCCGAAAATAAAGTTTCAGAGTCTATTACAGAAAATATATACAACAGGCCGTTCTAAGCGGCAAAACAGGGTTCAACCCTAGTTCCACTTTAAACCTCGGCCGTGGCGGACGAGCAGCTGCATATGTACACGTCATCACCTAAGCTCTCCAACTCAAGAACGGTCCAGCTTTCTTTTGCCTTTACCTGCACCACGTAGCACCCGTGAGCCGAAGCCTAGCAAGAAAACCCAATAAAGCATGATATAATATCAACAACGATCATAATGACCATTCAGGACTATCAGTCCAAGCAAATAGGTGACAATAGCCAAAAGTCACAATAATGAGCATCGCTCCTTCTAGCCATGTGACGATAGGGCCACCAGGGCTTAACTGACAAGTGATCCTTTCATAAGTTTGATTAGGACAGGTGCATGGTGAATGGTCACCAACATAACCTTCCTCCCGACCCTAGAGTCGTGCAATGGACAGCGTCCCTTGGCCATGTGACAAATAGTCACCGGGGTCATATACCTTGGCCATAAACATCTGGTCGTAGACCAGGCAAGCGCTTAATAGTTCTTCGACCTTAGGGTCGGTCTGGCATTAATGCCATAGAGCCATTCAATGCATAATTCTCGACTTAAGCTTGATTAGGACAGGTGCAAGGTGTTTATTCACCAACATAACCTTCCTCACGACTCTAGAGTCGAAACTATGGAAAACGTCCCTTAGCCATGTGACAAACGGTCACCGGGGTCATATACCTTGGCTATAGTCATCTGGTCGTAGACCAGGCAAGCGCTTATAAGTTTCTCGACTTTAGAGTCGGTCCCTGACTAGTCAGTGTCAATCACAAGTAAGACATGCCACCAATCACATATTTCATGTTCCATATCCATAAACGAGGCATTTAGCATGCTTACTAAACAGGTATTAGTGTTATTAGGGCCATGCATAAACACAGAGGCTCAAGCTCTGAACAGAATCATACTCAGTATATAAAGCACGTCCCAAACGCATGTTTCACATGCATCATATGCAATATCCAGCAATCTAACATGCATCAATAACAGCCATGCATGTCACGTTTAATAGTCAACCAACATGCATCAAGAATAGCCATGCATGTCATACATAATAATCAACCGACATGCATCATATAATAACCACGCATGTCATACTCATTAATCAACCAACATGCATCATAATAGCCATGCATGTCACATATACACAGGGTGCAGTTTTCTTACCTTAGATTCGAGCTAGAACCAATATAAGAACGACCCTTGAGAACGATCAACCTTAAATCCTTTAGCGGTCACCTAGTCATAACCAAATATAAGGTATTATTAATAAAAATGATAACTGAGGGTTCCCAAACCAAATCCCAGCCCCCGAGACCTCAAACAATACCCAACCGGGTACTAGGTTCAACCCTGAGGCCTATGGTTTGAATCCCTGAGCTAAAAACCACACTTTAACAAAATTAGCCTTAAGGGCCGCGGCCCTCCCCTGCTGCGCCGCGGCGCGCCCTTCAGACAGAAGGGCTCCCTCCTGACAGACACCAAGGGCCGCGGCGCACCCCTGCTGCGCCGCGGCGCCCAGCCCAGACCAGACCAGCTAAGTCGGCCACACGCACCAGAATTTTAACCCTGTGTTTTCCCTCTCAAACCAGTCCCTCAAACCATCTCCAAAACTCCTCCAAACATATAATTAAACCCCTAGACAACACTCATAACCTCCCCTCATCAAAACCCAATCCTATAATCCATCAAAACCCCTTTGAATCCAAGCTTCTAACAAGATCAAAAGCTGAAAACCAAAGCTTGAAAACAGAGCACCACCTGAAGTAAGTGACTAGAACTCACCTTGAATCCTGCTTTGAGTCCCCTTTGATGGTTGTTACAGGTTCCCTAGCTGCCACCTTGAATCCCCTAGCTCAACACCTCCATTTGAGCTCTCAAAAATTCAAAGAAAGGTGAGGGAAGAAGCTTGTACGGGAATGGAAGGGAGAATGAGAATATAGGCTCTGTTTTTAATATCAATCTACAGCCTTCATATCATATATATCCTTAGGGTTAAAAGACCAAAATGCCCTTATGTCATCTAAAGCCTTTCAAGCCACTCTAGGGGTATAATTGGTACTTTTAGCTTAACCCGTTAATCATAATTAACGCTTCCCAATTCCCGCTAATTTCAATATCCTCAAACGCCAATAATTCATATCCCGTTACCCTAAAATCCCCGGTAACGCCATAACCATAAATATCACCCCGAGACTCACCTCGAGCCCCGAGCTTAAACCCGTTATGACTAGACCGAACACTTACATCTCATGATCGTCTCATGTCGATAGCTCGAGCCAGTCCACCTTATAATGTGGCTATATTAATTAATCACAACCATGCACCCCAAAATATACAATTACGCCCACAGTGGCCAAATTACCCTCATAATTAACATATGAGCCCATATGCATGCATTCACCATCATATAATAATATACTTCACGTAAACATGCATATATTCATTAAATACTATAATAAATCAATTATGGCCCTCCCGGCCTCCTAATCAAGGTCCTAAACCTTATTAGGAAATTTGGGGCATTACAGTATCATTCACCCATCCTTACCGATATAATAAACTCATTTGGACTACCAGTCCACAATGACTTAATACCCATTTCATGCTGACCCATCAACCTGGGAGTCCCACCGTGAAACCCATCGCGACGCTCACTTATTCTTACTATGAACTACCCAAAGGCTATAATGGCCTTGCTGTTTCCTGATACACTGTTTTGACCTGCTAACAGGTAAGAGCTTTATACATGCCTCTTCATCACAGGCCATCACCATAAAATCTCCATATTAGGTTATCCTTTCACAATGCCTGAATGAAATGAATTAAAGAATAGCATGAGATTCATCCAGAATCTCTCAGTTAATCTCAATGGCCACCGGACCCCAGATCCGATCTCTAAACCACCATAAGCTCATGTCTGTCACTAGACAACCTTTAGCTAGTCCAGCTAAAGCTTTCCATTCAACCATGTCCATCTGTGGCTCACTTAACCATCTTTCCTTTTATCTTTCTTGAGATAATAATCTCAACCAATAAACTGGCCACTTGGCCCACCAGAAACTCTACTCCAGTTCTGGACAGATTCTTTAATCAACATGTTGCATAGGCAATCACTCTTCTCTATCACTAGGATGTCATAACAATTCTCTACCTGATCTTGGTCTATAAAGACCCAACACTTTCTCCCCAAGGCACCTGAAATATCTTTACTATCCATGGACACTCCTGTCCCCAAGGCATTCTTCACTCTTGGTAATTCTCCACAGAGAAAACACCACTATTCCATCGTCCAAGACGATCATAAATCCCATTCAAATTAACCTTTGAATGCTCTATTCCTCCGACTTACAAACACTTAACATTAAGCCAATTCTCAAGATATACTCAGCACTTGCAGTGCTCTAACCTGATACCAACTCAATCCTTTACATAATTTTCTCACTCTGATCTCTAACTGGTCTTAACCAGATCCAAGATCCGCCTTAAAGGAGTCCATCTTACTCAACAGCTAACCCTTTAATTCTTATAACCCCACTGAGCCACTCGAAGCAATGTTTACATCTGATTCCATCTCTGGTACTAAACCTGTAACACCCTCACTTATTTTAGTTAAAAACCATATTTGAGGTGTTACGTTTTAAAACTATATCATAATTTATTTCTGCGGAAGTCTGGACATTTTTTTTTTTTTTTTTAAAACTTGAAAACTTATTTCACATTATTTACATTAAACATAAAGTGTGTCTCAAACATATTATACATAAGTATTAAATAACCCAATTTATTTTCAAAACATAACTTCACACTTTATTACAAACATCTCACTGATAACTGAAATAACCCACAAAAAGGTCGATGTGTTCATATGTACAAATCAGGGTCAGGACCATGCTTCAGTTCTCCTCATATCATTCACATATTTCTTTCTCTACCTGCAACACAAGACAACTGTGAGCCTAAAGCTCAGTAAGCAAAGTAATGCATGCAATGCTAATGATTACCCAATATCAATGGACATATACAACTTCTTTTTAAATTTTGGGCCCCTTAATATTGTGCACACTGTTTGAATTGGTCAATGCCTGCAGGGCTTGTTACACATATAATACAAAATCCCATGGGTTCTCCTCCGGCTAGCCTTCACCACAGTAGGGCACATTAAAAACCTTATTCCATCGTTGCCCCGTCAGGCTCAAGAGTTAAGGCGGCCACACACTGTGGTGTCAATACATATAACAATAACTCATATGGAGGAGAAATAAAAACGGAAATATGGCAAACAATATAATTGGTTCACTAAACCTAGCCCAAATTATTGGGCAGCCACTATAAGCCTACTATAGGCCTCCGTTTACACTTATTAACACTTTCATTTGCCTTTTCAAAACAGTGGCACTGAACTTAAACTTCTTATTACAACTTTCTTTTATGTTGCACAAAACTTGCAAAGGCATCATATAATTAATCATCATAATATCATGCATGGTCTTATATCATATAATAATTTACCATATCACTATTATGCCATGCATACAAATTTATGATGAAGTGTCACTGTATGTTAATACCACTTACTCACAAAATATTCATATAATGCATACTTTCACATAACACATAATTCTTGTGTTGCAGTTGAGTACTTTACTTACCTTTTGTCCACAATATATTTCACCGTGTAACAAGTGATGTCTTAGGTGTTGATATGCTTATCCTGACAATGGCATGGATTTCTCATCACAATGAAGGCAGTAAGACATTGAAATATCATTTAAAAATACCCATAAAACATCATATCAACTTTCATACCTAAAACATGCCTAAAACGCCTTAAACCACCTAGATCGAGCATTAGATTTATCTTAGACATTTGGGGAAATTTTGACAGAGTTTCCCCTTAATTTTAGCTATCCTCAAATATCAAAATCCACCAATAATCAACATCAATTAACCTGCCATAACCATATATCCCAAATACCAACATGATTCATCATAAAGTTATCATATACCGATTTTGATAAAATTCTTATCTCCTAGATCATCATCCAAATTAAATGAGTCTCCACATCTATTAAAACATTTATAAACATATATACTCTCTTATAAACTCAATCAAATAACCAAAAATCATCTTGTACTCCAAGAACCCCAAAAACCTCATAAAACACAAAATTTCACTTACCGAGCAACTTTTCGGCGAAGACAATCTCTTCAAGCTTTTCTAAACCTCAAACCACTTGGAAACCCCAAGAAATATCTTAAAAAGGATAAAACACCATATATAAGCTTTCAGAAAAATTCAAAAACATAGTTTAACTTCCAAGTACAAGAACTTACCATAAAAAGGCTAGAACTAAGCTTAATCTACTTCTTTGGCTTTGATTTCACTTGGATCTCCTTAGAATTTCTTCAAACCAGCCAAGAAATGGTTTTTGATTTTCTTTTCTCTCTGTTTTTTAGAATAATGGTCGTGCAAAGTGATAAGGTTGATGAAAATTCCTTATTTTCAATGATTTAGCCTTATTGTCAAAAGTTGACACCTTTCATCTCATCATTTCACCTTTTGACTTATGAAAACCTTATCACTTCAATAATTTCGACTTAATCATCTGCTAGGCCTATTATCCTTATGTGTAAAACACTCACACCAAACCTTAGGTCCATATGACTCCATACCCAATAGTTATGCTTACCCGATCGAGCGTAGCGCACTTATGCTAAGCTCGTTTTGACTTTGCATCAATACCACTGATTATGTATACCTCCCATCAAGAATTGATCTAATGGTTCTAAAGCCATTTTTACATCATCAATGAGACCTTAATCATACCTCGATTACATTTGGTAAATCCATAAATACTCAATTTTACACCGAAATACTAGTAATCAACATTGTACTATTTTTCACTACTTAACCTATTTTGCCTTCTATATCTCACTTTCATCACTTAATTCCATGCCTTGTCCATATTTTTCATACTTTCTTATATCTTGAGCACATCAAACACCCATAAAAGACAACTCAAATGCCACAAGGTTAATAATATTGAGCATACATATAGACATCACATACACAACTTTTATACTTATACATGAGAACACTTATAAGAATATGCATATGCTCAAGTTATACATATTGTATGATATGTAATGCAATGCAATCATGTGATTATTGGCTATATATATCAAAATAATGTGGGTGCTACAAAACCAATTACCATTCCAATCTTCTTTTAATAAAAAGAAGGCCTGACAGACCACTTGGAAACACATTTAAAAACCCACAGACTAATCCAGTCTGTCCTGATCTCACTAACGCAAACTAAGTGGTATCCACCACACTGACTAAGAGTTCCATGCACCTCCCTACACAAACTCTAGCCCTCACATCCGGTATTATAAACATATTAAATCCAGGCACAGTGCCAACTGCCACAAGACTTTCCGCTCACAAGCTCAATAATTACTACACTTTCTTTGCCATTCAAGACCGCTCTCTAGTTACTAAACCAATCCAAACCCTGGATCAACCATAGTCAGTCATAACTAACTCATGGAACCAACGATGAGTCCTTGCCATAACCCAGCTTATCTCTTAAGTTGCCAATACCATACTACTTTTCCCATCACAACATAACCATGTGATCTACATATACCATCAATATACCCTTCTCTGTATACATACTAACAAAAGAATATCATGGCGCCAAAGCCAAACAACATAATCCACAGCTCAGAACTAGAAAACTGACCTGTCATCCCCGAGGAACTAGTCTCGGTCTCAGACTCTGATTGCCCTGGAATAAACACTCGAGTTGGAATCGAGCTGTTTATCCCCTTTTGCTCATTCTTCTTCCGCATTGGGCAATTCTTCTTACGATGTCCAAACATCCTGCATGAGAAACATGCCCTTGCTCGGCATACCCCAAGGTGATGCCTCTTGCACCGAGTGCATATCGGATATGTCTTCCGACCTTCCTTGCTACCTGTTCCAATAAGTGGAGGTACCACTATCTGAGCTCCATGCTCTCCAGCACTCCGCTGCCCAACTACCATACTCTCAACAGCAAGAGCCTTCTCTACCACCTGAGCATAGGTAGAGACTTCATACATTGGGGCAACTCTAATGCCCTGAGCTATTCCAGGATTCAACCCCTGAATAAATCTTTCCTTCTGGGCCACATCTGTGGGTACCATGTCTAGGGAAAACTTGGCCAACCCATCAAATTCAGTCACATACTCGGTCACTGATGCATTACCCTGAACAAGATTCAGAAACTCATTCATCTTGGCAGTCTTAGCTACATCACAGTAATACCTCTCATTAAACAGTTGCCTAAATTCTTTCCAGTCCATTACAGCTGTATCTCGTGTCTGGGATACTACCTCCCACCATGTCCGGTCATCATCCCGCAGTACACATATAGCACAGATCACCCTATCATGACCTACCAGTCCCATACTATCAAGAATGGAACCGATCATGCCCATCCATTGCTCAGCTCTGAATGGATCTAGGCCTCTCTCGAAGACTGGAGGATAAAACTTCAAGAATCTTCCACAGAGAAATTCCCATCTATTCTCAACCCTAGGCTGAGCTGAAACTGATGCCACCCCTGGCATAGGAAAGGAAGAGGTACCACCCAACAGACTCCGCTGTTGCTTCAAATACCTGATCTCTTCCTCCTGCCTCTGCAATCTTAATTGCAAGTCTGTAAGTGTCTGCTGAACATTCAAAGATGCAGACGAAGAACTGATACCTTGGTTGTAACTCCCAGCCCCTGTATAACTATCACCAGGCCTCATAATCTGCCTTGAATAAACCTGCTGATTCAATCTGCAGTCAATAACTTGACCCATTAATCACAATAACCATATCAAGGGCTTTCCCCCACGGAATAAATCTTTCCACACCACAATCATAAACCACTTGCAGTGCCACAAACATGCCCATGGCATTCATACATACTCATAATCCCTGCTCTTCCAACACTCAGCCATGCTTTTAATCCCAGCATGCAATAACACAATTATATATTTATTCATGGAGCAGGCAATCATATGATCACAGTCATATATATATTCACGGAGCATATAATCATATAGTCAAGAGCCAAGCTCTATCAGAATCTCATGCTCCCTAATACAATATGCAGGTAGAGCATTCACATTTTATATAAGCAGCTATGCACATAGCTACAGAAATAGTTACCATTCCTTGAGTGAAGCTATCTTCAGTGATGAGTGTACATGCCCAGCTTGTCTTCAGGAACCATAAACCTTGGCTCGCTCTGATACCAAGTTGTAACGCCCCAAACTCCAGGGACCGTTACGATGTGCCTTGTAAACAGTGCTAAACTCGCTAATCGAGTCATTTGGCCAAAATGTGTAACTAAGTATGATTAGCGGTTTAGGGTCTAAACATTTTGGTTAAGATGTAACGTTTCACTAGAACGTTTAATATATACATTGGGATCCCGAAAATATAATTTCAGAGTCTATTACAGAAAATATTTACAACAGGCCGTTCTAAGCGGCAAAACAGGGTTCAACCCTAGTTCCACTTTAAACCTCGGCCTTGGCGGACGAGCAGCTGCATATGTACACGTCATCACCTAAGCTCTCCAACTCAAGGATGGTCCAGCTTTCTTTTGCCTTTACCTGCACCACGTAGCACCCATGAGCCAAAGCCCAGCAAGAAAACACCATATAACATGATATGATATCAACAACAACCATAGTAACCATTCGGAACCAACGGTCCATACAGATAGGTGACAATAGCCAAAAGTCACAGTAATGAGCGTTGCTCCCTCTAGCCATGTGACGGTAGGGTCACCAGGGCTCAACTGATAAGTGGTTCCTTCATAAGCTTGGGTAGGACAGGTGCAAGGTGATTTGTCACCAACATAACCTTCCTCACGACTCTAGAGTCGAAACTATGGACAACGTCCCTTAGCCTTGTGACAAACAGTCACCGGGGTCATATACCTTGGCTATAGTCATCTGGTCGTAGACCAGGCAAGCGCTTATAGTTCTCATTGACCTTCCGGTCGGTCCAGCACTAATACCCCATATGAGTCATTCAATGCCGACCTCGATTAGATCTAATCTTTATTTGGCCCGGCGTTCACAACGCACTGCCACCTCTGACCCTTAGGTCGGTAAAACACGACCAGTGCTCAACCCGTGGTGAACTTAACTAATAAGTCACAGCTTCACAGACGGATCTGACACCATTGTCGATTCTGACTAATAAGTCAGCGCCATACACAGGTAAGCCATGCCACCAAACATATATCACATGTCCAATATCCATAAACAAGGTGTTCAACATGCTTACTTAACAGATATTAGTACAATTAAGACTATGCATTAACACAGAGGCTCAAGCTCTGAACAATATCATACCCGGTATACAAAGTATGTCCTAATCACATGTTTCTTATGCATCATATGCAACATATTCAACAATCCAACATGCACCAATAACAGTCATGCATGTCACATTTAACAGTCAACCAACATGCATCAAGAATAGCCATGCATGTCATACATAATAATCAACCGACATGCATCATAATAGCCATGCATGTCTCATATACACAGGGTGCAGTTTTCTTACCTCAAATCCGAGCTAGAACCAATATAAGAACGACCCTTGAGAACGGTCAACCTTTAAGCCCTTAGCGGTCACCTAATCATAACCAAACATAAAACACCATCAATAACATGATAACCAAAGGTTTTCAAACCAACATCTAGCCTCCAAGAGATCAATCCAAACTAATCCAAGTAGTAGGGACACTCCCGAGGCCCATAGCTAAGTTCTCGGGGTCAAAACGAGCAAACGGGGTGAAAACAGGGCAAGGGCTGCGGCCCTAGCACCTTGGCCGCGGCCCCCAGAATTCCAGAGGCAAGCGCCGCAGCGCCCCACACAAGGGCCGCGGCGCCCAGCGAAACAGAAAGGCCACCTGCTAACTCGAGCTAGGGCCGCGGCGCCCAACCCAGAACCATTCTCCAACGTGTTTCCAACACTTCAAAGTCCCCAAAAACACACCTAAACATTCCCCAATCATCAAAGCAAAGTTCCCAAGCTTCCCAATACCTCAAAACCCAAGGTTCAAACAAACTGAAAACTCAACGATTCACAAAATCAATTCAAAGCTTAGAAACTCGAAATAACTCAAAACTTAAACTTCAATCACCTTTGATTGGGTTGTTTTCCGTCAAATCCTTCGGCTAAGAAGCTTCTATTCTTTCCTAGGATCGCTATGCCTCGACCCTCGCTTGATTCCGACTCCTAGAACTCAAGATATCTTCGAAAACGCTCAAACGGTAAAACGGACCGTCTTTGAGAGAGAACGAGAGGTTTCTAACGTATGTTCTTATCTGACAAGCTACTTCAAGCTTAAGTAACCTCAAATAAAACCTAGTGCTCGGGGTCCCGAAAACACCCCCGGGGATACTATAGTTAAAACTTCCAGAATTCCATCCTGATCTCAAATACTCCCAATCCATTACCAAATAAACATTTCTATTACCCCGAAATTGACCCCGTTATGACAAAACCGCTAATCCATTATATATGACCGTCTCATGTTGAATAGCTCGAATATATCTCCATAATAATAAAATCTCATTCACAAATTACATTATGCGCCCAATTTACAAATATGCCCTCAACAGGCCAAATTACCAAAATACCCTCACAATAATAAATTCTCCCATATGCATGAATTTACCATCATATAATAATATAATTCACGTAAATATGCATATAATCATTAAATACTATAATAAATCAATTATGGCCATCCCGACCTCCTAATCAAGGTCCTAAACCTTATTAGGAAATTTGGGCCATTACACAACACATGGAAGCACCCCCCGGACGTCAGACATTACTGGCTCATGACGTCCGGGTTTCTTTTAGAAAAAAACCCCACGCTGATGCTGGACTTCTAGCGAGTGGGTAAGTGGCTTCCCGTTCCCTAGTTTCTTTTTTGTTTTCGCTTTTTATTCCTCATTCTCAACATTTTGCCTTGGATGGCAGGACCCTATGCCCAGACTCCCTTCACCCAGTTCATCCTGGACCGGAAGAAATTCTATTTTGAGCTAAGCGCAGAAGATTTGGACGTAGGGGGCTACGTCAGCACTAAGAACCTCCGGGTGGTCGGGATGCTGGCGGCCAATCAAACGATAAAGACCCCTAGTCTCATGGGGATACAATGCGAGAAAGACCCAACATTGAGGGAGAAGCTGGCCCTTGAGCACATCAGGGTCGTAGAGGTCGCGGCCCTGGCAGACGCGGCCAAGAGGAAACGGGACTAGGCCCAGGAGAAGGAGAGGGCCACCTCCGAGGAGCTGGAATCCCTCTTCGACGAGGCCCATCCGAACACGGGGACCCTTGGTGCTAGTGTATCAGGGCGAGGTAACTCACCTTTGCTTTTAACTTATGCTCCCCAAGTTGGGGACTTAGTTAGGGATAGACTAGTTTATCGAGGCCCCCTGTTCAGGGCTGATGGAGAGATGAGACCTTCATCTCCCGTCACTGTAGATCATGAAACTCTCATGTATTTGTCCGAGTTCCTTCAGTATGGAAACTTCTTATGCTCGGATGACATGGGTGATCGAATCCATTCCTTCGCCTTAGGAGAATTTAGTCGAGTCCGAGGTCTAAACAAGGGTTCGTCCCGGATTACCTTTAGTCTTGCGATTACTCATTCACCGTGACTTGTTTATTTTTCTAATTCCCTTTTTGTTTGTTCATGTCAGAAGACTCCGACATGTTCGATCCCGTGGAGAAGATGAAGCAAGCCCTTGAGGTCCGGACTGCCAAGGCTAGAGCTTCGGCAAAGAAGACCGCCAAAGGTGCGCTCAAGTCAAAAGCTCCAGACGCGATCCTTGGGAGCTCAGTGTCGGAGCCTAACTCAGTCGGGGAGGCCTCAGCTGCAGTCCTGATCACGACAATTAATCCTGAAATTGTCTCAGCTTCTGCTCATCCCCTGGTAATCAACCTGGAGCGGGACCCACTGGTGAGTCGGAGTTTCGGGAAGAGAACCACGGACTCAAGCGCGGGTGAGGTCGCAAAGGGGACAAAGAGGGCCAAGACCAAAGGCGATGGCTTGGCCGAGGAATCCTTCGGGGAGAGTCACCTTGCCGCCAAGGACCTTCTGGGAGCGCCTGCGCTCCCCATCCATCCGGCTCTGCCCGAAGAGGGAGAGGCGGTTCTGCGAGAGGAACAGTCCAAACTGGTATCCCGGACGTAGGAGAGCGGCCGGGAGAAGAGGGTAGAGGTTTAGCGGGCCCTGATGATTCGTCGCCAAGCCGAGTTCTCAGAGCGTCCAGCAGATTTTAGCGTTTCCCAGCCGATCGTGGACCGACTTGCCGCTGAGACGGGGTTCCGTTCTAAACTGGGGCAAGACACGGCTCCATTCGCTGCGGACTTGCTAGATCAGGTGGGGGTTACTATGTCCAACCTCCAGTTGAAGCGGTACACCACCATTGCCAACCAGGACATGTTATTCATCTCCTAGGCTCTCTGCCATCAGGCCACTGCTGTAAGTTATCCGTTTACACCTTCTGTTTCTTCTTGCACTTTTAGTTCTTCGGATTTTTCTAACTTCTCTTCACTCCAGGACGCTCTACTGGCTCATCGGAATGCCGACTTGGCGGCCGAGATTTCCATGAAAATGGAGACGAACCAACTAGAGCTGGAGGTGGCCGTGAACCAGCAGGAAGCCACTAAGGAAGCCCTGGCCAAGGAGGTGGCTCAGGCCAAAGCGGACCGGGAAGAGGTTGCTCGGACTAAGTTCCAACTCGAAGAGGCTATGTCCCGGAGAGAGGCCGAGAATAACAAGCTGGTGGCGGGGTTGGAGGCAGAGCTTCTCCGAGTGAAGGCCCTGTAGGAGGCGGTCGAAGCCCAGTCTACATAGGACTGGGAGAGGGTCACCAGTCTCGAGCTCGGGTCCGTGAATTGGACGACCTGTTTCGGCTGGAGGTGATGGCGCACGATGAGACCCTCCGCAAGAGAGAAAAGGCGGACTCCATGCTGAGGGTCACCTTTGACGAGGCCATCTACATGGCCTAGCTCCAGGACAAGAACATGAACCTCCTGCTTTACCCCGACCCCGCCGCGAAAAGAGCCGAATTTGAGGCCAAGGAGAAAGAAGACGCGGAACCCTTTGACGAGGAAGAGGCAGACGGAGCTAACCCGGAGGCATCGGGGCACGACAAAGCCTAGGCCGGGTCTTTTATTTGGTTTTTTTTTTTTTTTTTTTTTGTAACACTTTCACGGACGCGAATGCGTTCAAGACAATTTTTATGTTCTTATTCATAATGCTTTCCCGTTTCCATTCGTTAAACTTTTACTAAGTGTTTTCGCCACCTTGTGTAAACGATTCGAATATTCGGTCCCGGTTCCAACGCCCTGGACTAGATTGTTCCGGTTTTACAATACGGGCTCCAATAGCCCGAACCGCCGAGTTCTTTCTAGATTTTAACTTATCAACTCGCTTCACTCCTGTTGCTCAGGTTCCAACGGCCTAGGCCATTAGGGAGTTGATAATTATCACTAAATCTATTCGTCCCGATTCTAGTGTTCAGGTTTTGATGGTCTGGACCATCAGGAATTAGCTGACTAGCTTATTATAAAACCCAGGTTAGGTTCTTACGGCGTGGGCCGTTTATAAGACTACTTTTAGACAACTTATACCTGGGACCCGCGCTCCAATAGTGATGTGCTATTGCAGGGATGAGGCAGACGGGTAATTGGTTGTTTGGGACCACACTCGGTCAACCAACTTTTTAGGTATTTTATATCCTCGTGGCACGCATGCTCAGGTGAGGACCTGGGATAGCCCGTATGTCCTACTGGATATTTCACCTCCCAAACTACGTATGTCCGGGCCGGGACCAGGCCTGAGCCTTAAGTCCTATAGTTTGTACCCCCCGCGTATGTCAGGGTCGGGACTAGGCCTGAGCCTTGTGTCCTTGTCATTAGCGTCCTGTTTTGTTTTTGTTCTCGGACTTGCTCATGTTTGGATACACCTCCTCCAGTGAGCCAAGACTGGTCTTGGGTCACTTGCTTATGGAGATGGATGAGAACTTTCATTGTTTCACAATATTTCTTTATGACGTTTTGTACCCATCATTTTATTATTCAAGAAATCGCCCTGGGGCTTACATTGTTTACAGAAAATATAAAGCTGAAACATGCTCTCCTGACTACTGATAGTACTTACGGAGATGTTCTGCGTTCCAGGCCCTTGGGACTTCAGTGCCATCGAGTCGCTACACTTCATGTTGAATTTCGTACGACCCTTCCCAGTTCGGGCCCAGAACCCCCACTCCTGGTGTAATGCCCTGGTTACCCCAGAACAGTTACGGTGAACGGTGGACCGGAAATTTGACTCGCTACCCGAGTCCTTTGGTCAAAAACGTGCTCTAAGTGTAATTAACAGGTTAAGGTATAAAACCAATAAAAAGGAAATGGATATTTTCATTACAAACTGCTCTGTAGAGCTAAACAAAACGTTTACAAGTTGTTCTCAGTACAAAATGGTCACTACTGTTTTAAATTTACAATCCCGCCGACCTAAGCGGCAAAATTAGGGTAAACCCCCTAGTTCCTCTGAGAACTCCTTGGCCGTGGTGGTCACGCGGCCGCATATGTACACATCACCACCTAAGCTCTCCACTCAAGGCTAGGTGAGCTTTTCCTTTCCTTTACCTGCACCACATAGCACCCATGAGTCAAAGCCCAGCAAGAAAACATAACACTATACATAAACATTGTCAAATGATTATCATCATAATCACACTGAGCATAAAGCTTTCAAACAAGTGAGTGAACATCACATGAGGTCCTGATAAACCATACTGAGTGACTGTCAAGCATGTCACTATTTCAAATGGAAGAGTGGCTGCTAGGTAAGCCACTAGCCTTCAACAGGTTCTGGTAAACCATACTGAGTGACTGACAAGCACGTCACTGTTTCAAATGGGAGAGTGGCTGCTAGGTAAGCCACTAGCCTCCAAGCGCTTATTTCATCCATCGACCCTCGAGGTCGGTCTGGCATTAATGCTCTTTGAGTCATTCAATGCTGATAGTTGATTAGATCTAATCTTTGTTGGCTTGCGTTAACACGCTAAGGCCGTTCTGACTAATGAGTCAGTGCAACGTGACCAGTTCCTAGTACCACTGACGAACTTGACTAATAAGTCACAGCTTCACAGTTGATACTAGCACCTTTGCCAAATCTGACTAATGAGTCAGTACCATGCACAAATGAGCAACATTTGCTAAGTATACCACATTCAATCCATGTCCATATTTACACAACTAACATGCCTCATGAATATCCATGCATGTCACACTTGGGCGCAGTTTTCTTACCTTTGATTCGAGCTAGAGTGAACAAAAGAATGACCCTTGAGAACGGTTTAGCTTTAAGTCCTTTAGCGGTTACCTAATCATAACACATATAGGATACCATCAATAATCATGATAATCAAGGGTTCTCAAACCATTATCTAGCCTCCAAGAGATCAATCCAAACTAATCCAAGTAGTAAGGACACTCCCGAGGCCTAAAACTAGGTTCCCGGGGTCAAAACGAGCAAACAGGGCGAAAATAGGGCAAGGGCTGCGGCCCTAATACCTTGGGCCGCGGCCCCCAGGGTTCTCTGAGGCAAGGGCCGCGGCACCCTCCATCAAGGGCCGTGGCGCCTTCTTCAAGGCAGGGCTGCAGCGCCTTCTTCAAGGCAGGGCCGCGGCGCCCCAAGAACAGGGTCGCGGCCCTTCACCCTGGGCCATTCCCAACCGCGTTTTTAACACTCCAAAGCCTCCAAAATCATCCCTAAACATTCCCCGATCATCAAAACAAAGTTCCCAAGCTTCCTCATGCATCAAGACCCTCAAAACCCTAGGTTCAAACGAATCGAAAACTCAACAATTCACAAAATCAATTCAAAGCTTAGAAACTCAAAAGAACTCAAAACTTAAACTTCGATTACCTTCGATTGGGTTGTTTTCCGTCAAATCCTTTGGTCAAGAAGCTTCTAATCTTTCCTAGGATCGCTATGCCTCGATCCTCACTCGATTCCGACTCGTAGAACTCAAGATTTCGTCAAATATGCTCCGGGTGGCGAAAATGAACTAACGAAGGGGATCGAGAGGTTTTCTATCGTATGCTCTATCTGATAAGCTACTTCAAGCTTAAGTAACCTCAAATAAAACCTAATGCTCGGGGTCCCGAAAACACCCCCGGGGACATTATAGCCAAAACCTCCAGAATTTCACCCTGATCTCAAATATTCCCAATTTATCATCAAATGAACATTTATATTACCCCAAAATTGACCCCGTTATGACAAAACCGCTAATTCACTAAAAATGACCGTCTCATGCCGAATAGCTCGAATATATCTCCATAATAATGGAATCTCATTCACAAATCACATTATGCACCCAAATACACAAATTACCCTCAACGGGCCAAATTATCATCACACCCCTGTAATTAGAAATATGGACTCACATGCATGCATTTCACATCATATTATAATATAATCAACATGTACATGCATATTATCAATTAATAACATAATTAAGCAAGTATGGCCCTCCCGGCCTACTATTCACGTCGTTAAACATATCGGAGAATTTGGGGCATTACACCCGGATCTTGGGTTGCAGGGAAGACTCTCCTTAGGACTAGGTCGCCGATTTAGAACCTTCAGCTTTTTACTTTCGAGTTAAAATGTCGAGCAATCTTGCCATAGTACATCTTCAACTGAACTTGCGATTCTTCCCGGATCTCTTCGATGAGATCCAAGGATTCCTGAAGTAAGGCATGGTTCTGGGCGGGATCATATGTGTCCCTCCTGTGGGATGGGACGACCATTTCTACAGGGATGACGGCTTCGCACCCGTACACCATGGAGTACGGAGTATGTCTGGTGGACATTCGTTCGATGATCTGGTATGCCCATAGTACGCGGGGCAACTCTTCTGGTCATTTGCTCTTGCAGGCTTGGAGCTTTTTCTTTAATGTCCCTTTCAGGATTTTGTTGATGGCCTCTGTTTGCCCGTTCGCTTGAGGTCTGTTGACCGCGGAGAAGCTTTTGATGACACCATGTAGTTCACAGAAGTCCGTGAAGTGGATGTTGTCAAACTGCTTCCCGTTTTCGGACACAATCTTGTAGGGGAGCCCATACCGGCACACAATGTTGTTGATGATGAAGTCCAAGGCCTTCTTTGAGGTGATGGTGTTCATAGGCTCCGCTTCGACACACTTGGTATAATAGTCGACGGCCACGATGGCATATTTCACACCTCTCTTCCTAGTCGGGAGCGATCCTACAAGGTCGATTCCCCATACCGCGAAGGGCCAGGGACTGGTCATTAAGGTTATTTCTGTTGGAGGGACTCGCGGGATCTTCGCGTACCTTTGGCACTACTCGCATTTGCAAACGTAATTGACACAGTCTTTCTTTATGGTTGGCCAGAAATCTCCTTGGCGTAGGATTTTCTTGGACAAGCTGAGTCCGACTGTATGATCTCCGTAGAAGCCTTCGTGCACCTCATGCATGATTGCGCTCATTTCTGTCCCGGACACGCATTGGAGGTACGACATGGATAATCCTCTACGATAGAGTTTTCTCTCCATCATGACATATCTATGGACTTGGTACTGAAGTTTCCTGGCTGCTGCCCTATCCGTAGGCAACCCTCCAGTTGTCAGGTATTGGATGATGGGTCCCATCCAGGACGTGGAGAAGTCTATAGTGTTGATCGTGGGAGCTTAAATACTTGGTACGGGGAGATGGTTGATCCGGACTATCCAGAAAAGCTCTGCCTCAGCATCTGTGGCCAGCTTTGCCAACGTGTCCGCAAACACATTTTGATCCCTGGGGATCTGGCGGATGGAATGCTTCTTGAAAGTTTGGAGCATCTCTCGCATCTGAGTCACGTAAGCTGCCATCTTTTCCCCTTTAGTTTGGTATTCTCCCGAGATCTGCCTGACAACCAATTGGGAATTACTATAGATCTCCAGGTTCGCGACCCCTACTTCAAGGGCCAGGCGCAAACCAGCCAGCATGGCCTTGTGCTCGGCCTCGTTTTTCGAAGCCTTGAATTGGAAACGTAGGGCATTTTGTAACTGGTGCCCCTGTGGCGACACTAGGATGATTCCGGCCCCTGCTCCATTTTCATTTGAGGCTCCGTCTACGAACACCTTCCACACGGGCGCCGCGGTATCCGCAGGATCATCCTCTTCGGTGATCCCGGAGCATTCCACGATGAAGTCGGCTAGGGCCTGCCCCTTGATTGAGATTCTAGGGATGTATGCAATGTCGAACTGACTCAGTTCCATGGCCCACTTCAAGAGTCTTCTTGATGACTCAGGCTTTTGCAACACTTACCGCAAAGGATGGTTGGTCAGAACTCTTATGGCATGAGCCTGGAAATAAGGCCTGAGCTTCCGGGACACGATTAGTAGACAAAATGTTAACTTTTTGATTAGTGGATACTGTGATTCCGCACCCAATAATCTTTTGCTTACGTAATAGACGGGGAGCTGGGCCTTCCCGTCTTCCTGTACTAGCGCAGTGCTGATGGCGTGTTCGGTCACGGCCAAATAGAGGAATAACGGTTCTCCCTCCACCGATTTTGCCAATATTGGTGCTCGGGCTAGACATTCTTTCAGTCTTTGGAAAGCCTCTTCGCACTCCATCGACCATTCGAACCTTTGGATACCCCCAAGGACGTTGAAGAACGGGATGCACTTGTCTGTGGCCTTCGAGACAAAACGGCTCAGAGCGGCTATCCTCCCAGTCAGGCTCTGAACATCTTTGTACTTCCGGGGCGAGGGCATCTCAACTAAAGCCTTGATTTTGTCCGGATTGGCTTCTATTCCCCGGTACACTTCGGATCTTTCTAGCGGTGTATTTGGTATTGCTTCCTTGATTACAGCAACAATAACGTCACCAATATGAGCATATCGGCGATTACTAGCTCCTATGATTCGAATACACATCAATTTTCTGGCTCCGCTGTTATCCGCTACATTCAATTGGGTTTGAGGTTGAATCATATCATTTTTTATCTATTTTTTCAATGCAAAGCAAAGGAACTTCCCGGACGCTACGCCGAAGGTTCATTTTTTGGGATTCAGCTTCATCCCAAATCTTCGAATGACCGCGAAGGCTTCGGCTAGATCGTCAGAGTGTTCGTGGGAGGTCTTGGACTTGACTAGCATGTCGTCGATGTATACCTCTATGTTCCGTCCAAGCTGGGCCCGGAACATCCTATTAACTAGTCGCTGATAGGTGGCTTCGGCGTTTTTTAGTTCGAAAGGCATGACAATGTAGCAGTACACCCCCTTGTCAGTTTGGAAACTGGTATGTTCCTGGTCCTCCACATGCATAGAGATATGATTGTAGCTTGAGTAGGCGTCCATGAAACTCAAGATCTCATACCCGAACGTTGCGTACACCATTTGATCGATCCGAGGGAGCGGGAAACAATCTTTGGGGCAAGCTTTGTTGAGGTCCGTGAAGTCGATGCACGTCCTCCAGGTCCCGTTTGGCTTCGACACCAGCACCGGGTTGGCCAGCCACACGAGATACAAAGCTTCTCAGATGAAGTTGATCGAGTATAACTTTTCAACTTCCAGCTTGAGGGCTTCCACCCTAGGGGCCTTTGTTTTTGTCGGACCGGGGTCGCATCCTTGTCGATATTCAACGCATGGCAGATGATATTGCGGTCGATCCCGGTCATATTCAAATGAGACCAGGCCAGGACATCCCGGTTCTCCTTCACCCGGGCGATGATGGCGGCCCGGACCTCTGCTTTCAGGTTCTTCCCGACTTGGATTACCATGGTTAGGTCGGTGTCACTTATTCACGCCTCTTCAATCTCCTCCATGGGTTCCAGTACGCGGTCCTCCCCAATTCGCGTGCCCAGCTCGTCCTTTTCCTGGACTATTCGTCTTGCCGGGGGAGGGGGCAGGACTGGATTGGCGATTCCCTCAAGGGGCTCTTTGTGGACCATATAAACGGGTCGGACAGATATGTGGTAACATTTCCGTGCGCTCTTCTAATCTCCCCGGACTGTTCCCACTCCTCCGTTATTGCAGGGGAATTTCATACATAGATGGTGAATGGAGGTGATTTCCCTGAAGTCGACTAATGCGGGCCGGCCGAATTTGAAGGAGCTTTGCATCTCGTTACCCAGTGTTACGGGCAACTGGATCTTTCCCATCAGGAGCATTGAGTCCCCATTAAAGTCGTAGATCTGGGTTGGGCATGAGGCTAGATCCGCCTCGATCAAGCCAATTGCGATGAAGACAGGCTTGAACAAAATGTTAACGAAGCTTCCGTCATCCACCAACACTCTGGATACCATCTTGTTCGCAATCTTGGCATCAATGACCAGAGGGTCATGATGCGGGAAATGGACGTTGCGGGCGTCATCTTCCGTGAAGGTGATGGGGAGGTTCATCAACTTCGGGCGTTGAGCTGGGGCTTGGACCAGGGCGCATACCTCTTTGTCGTGGTTAAGCTCACTGAGGTAACACTTTTGATCATTCTGGGACGGTCCTCCCAGATGGGGCCCGCCCGAGATGGTGGCTACGTGACCATCCACTCACGGGGACGCGACCCCGGCTGGGTAAGGCATTCCGGGTCCGAGTGCCTGCACGGCGAGGGCCCCCGGAGGGGCTTGCGATCCCAGGCCCTTTGCGTATCCTCCCTGGGGAGGTGGGTACGCTCCAGGTGCGCCCGGAATCGTGGACTGTCCAGGGACCGCTGACAGTCCCGGAACTCCCACGGGCATCCTAATCCACTAGTGGGGATGTCCTAGCTTGATCAAATTTTTGATCTCGTCCTTTAGCTGCCGACACTCTTCAGTTGTGTGGCCCGCCTCCTTATGGTATGCGCACCTCTTGTTGGAATCCCTTGGGTTTTTTCCCCCTTTGAACATGGGGGCTAGACTCCGGTAATGAATCGTCATTTCTGTGGCCAGGTAGATGTTTTCTCTAGTATCCACTAGATTGGTGTACTCTGAATACTGGGGATCGTAGCCCCTTTTGCCCTTCTTAGATGGTTCGAACCAACTTGGTCCCTTCCCGGATTTCTTTCCCCGGGAGGGATTTACACTTGCTTCAGTCCCTCCCATCTGGGACGGTTAGGCCCCGATGAAAGCAACACTGTACCCGACTGGCGCAATTCCGTATCCAGGCAAAGGGGTAGTCTCGGCTGGGGCATATCCTGAAGACACGGGGCCATAGACTGTAGGCGCGGCAAAGGTTATCCCAGGCACGGCTGCCGATCTCGGCGCTACTGGGGGAGTCAGGTATTGCGGGGCCGGATACTGTGCCCCGCTGGGATACAGTACCCCACCGGGATACTGTGCCCCATATCCCGGAAAGGTTTGGGCATTTGGCTGGGGTGCCGGATGCCACCCAAATGCTTGGATTTAGGCCTCCTCCCAGTTGATAAAGCCTTTGGCCCTCCTTATGAATTCATCGAGGGTGGCCGCCTTGCTGCGCTGCGTGTCATCCCACAGGGAAGACCCGGCCCAAATTCCAAATTGGAGGGCCACCAGGCGCTGCCCATCGTCCACCTTAGTTTTGGAGGCTTCCTCTGTGAAACACTGGATGTAGGCCTTCAACGTCTCCGTGGGGAGCTGCTTGATGTTGGCGAGGGCACTGATCTGCATGCCCATCCTCATGGCGACCACGAACTGTTTGCAGAAAGGCGACTGCAGTCCGGACTAGGATTGGATGGATCCTGGCTCGAGCCTCTTCCACCATTCTTCTGCAGGTCCGCCCAAAGTAATCGAGAAACAGAGGCACTTGACGTTGTCGCAGACGTGGGCTACGGTCATTAACCGATTGTAGCGCGATAGATGATCTATGGGGTCGGTGTTCCCAGTGTAGGCGGGCAAACTCAGCATTTTGAATTCTTTGGGGAGCACCACATCCAGGATGTGCTTGGCGTAGGGTTCCTTTTCTTCCTCGTCGGAATCGGTGTCTGCTCCCTCCTGCTTACGGACCAG
Organism: Humulus lupulus; assembly: GCF_963169125.1. Lineage (NCBI taxonomy): Eukaryota > Viridiplantae > Streptophyta > Magnoliopsida > Rosales > Cannabaceae > Humulus > Humulus lupulus. Next base: position 16,965,093 of record NC_084800.1, on the reverse strand, counting down.
GCGGTTCGTGACTTTCTTCAAGGCGGCCAGCTGTTCCATAAACTGTTTGGTCGTACCGTATTCCAGGGGAATTCTCTCGTTCCTCCTATCGTTGAGATTATTTCTCAAATGCCATCTCGGGGGAAGATCTTTTCTTTGCGGGCCTATTCCTTTCGAAAGTGGTGTGTCTCGTGTTCACCATTGATGTAGACGTTCAAGATCGACTCAAGCTTCCTTAGAGCTCTTAATGAAAGCACCAAAATGTTTACCGAGTTTTTCGGAAACTAGAATTATGAAAGATTAGAGAGCGTAAAAGAAAGGATTTAATAAAAGTAAACAATTTTTTTACGTGGTTGGAGGGTTAATGAGTCTTAGTCCATGAGACAGTTGTATTAGAGTTTTGAGAACTTTTGGCAATGGAGTTTTCTACAAGTTTGAGCAGAGTAACTGCTTACAATCAAAATCGCGGATCCCCTCCTCTGTGCACCATTATTTTTATTTATAGGCACATGAGTGCACTGAGCTTGGGCCGGGCTAGTCCGGGCCCAACAAGGGTGTAAATACCATTGGCTTCTCTGATGGGAGCCCAATACAAAAGATTGAAATAAGAAACATACATTAAACAAAGCCCATTAGGCCAACCCAAACAATATCTTATTCTAAGACATGCGACAAACTGGTGTTTCAGTCTGGGTGTTATGGGTACGAGGAAGATTTGGGGGACAAGATCGGTCAGAGTAGTGGCGACGCAGTTCTGAACCAATGGCGTACAATCCTGAGGTAGTCTCTTCTGCAGATGAAGCGTGGGGACAACACCCCACGCTTCATGGGACGATGTCAGTATCTCAGACACTTTATCTTGCCAAACTTGGACAACCCATCCCGGTCCATTTACCAAGGTGCCCCTCCGCTTACCAGGGCCCCGCTTCATTTACCAGGACCCGGGTTCACCCACGGAGATCCCGGGCCAATCTTGGATTTGGTAGTCGCGACCTCCTTTACCGTACCTCGGGGAACATCTCGGTACGCAATCCCGGATTTATACATCCTGCCCTGACAATAGTCCCGGCTTACCCTCCCGGTAGCCCTTTGGGCCTTGCCGAGACTTGGGCCGCCAATACCCGTTTTCCCTTCGCCTAATGGGCCCGGTCTAGGCCTTAACTCTCAGCAAAGCGGCCCATGGACTTTCAAAGCGGATCCGTACATGCAGGAAGAAACGGGGATAACAACTATCAATTGCAATTTATCACATACACTTAGAATCCTAAACTATTAGGTGAGTAGTAATTCTAAGATGACAATTGAATAATGTAAAACCTTAATTAGTTGGCCACCTAACAAGAAATCACAAAATTCATAGCATTAAATTGGAAAAATGATAACAATTTAATAATGAGATAAATTAAAGAATAATACTCATTATCAATAATCAATAATTCATGTCTTGGGTTTTGAATTAACCCTTAACCTAAAAAGAACCTACTTCATAATAGTAATCATAATTACAAACATAGCTATAATTAAGATTAAAGAGATTAAGGGAGGAAAAGAAACTAGATTGATGAACAAAAGTAATGTAGTATTGTAGTCTTCTCTTCAGCCATTTCTGAGTCTTTTTCTCTCCTAAACCATAATAAAAAACCTAACCTAAAATTAACCCTAATAATCTTTTATAGACTCGATTAAATTCTAATTAAAAAGTAATTACAAATTTGAAAACGACGTCGCAGGCCGCGGCCTAGAACAAAATCTGTGCAGAATTGGTCACGCAGACAGCGGCCTGAAAAAACTGAGCAACGGCCTAAAAAAAATTGAGCAGCGGCCTGTCTGGAAATTTTTTTTGAAACACCAATTCCATTTAAAGTACCGCGGCCTGAATTTTATAAGCCGCGACCTATCTTCAATTTATTTTTTTCTCAACCTTAGAAAGCTTGTACGCTGCCACCACTTCAATATTTCAATCCCGAAAGCCTAGAATGCTTCAAAAACTTCATTTTAACCTTATCTCAGCGAGTCTTTTTCAACCTATGATTCATAAACTACACTTGCCATCAAAATGTCAGATTTATCATCATAAAATGCAATGTAGAAAATATGTTGTAGAGACATGAAATTAAGTTAAAACTACTAAAAATGCTATCATCACACAATCAAAGCATGGAAAAACTTATCAAATATTAATATAAAAATAACCTTATCAGGTAATGAGTTACTTATATTAAATATGAAACGAAACATTAAATTTGAAGGGAAAAAAAGACTCGATCTGATCTTATAACCTAGAAATATACACACATATCAAAAAAACTGGTTACCAAAAAAAACCAAGAAATATACACACAAATAACGTGAAGGTAACCGGTTACCATAAAGAACTCAGAAATATACACACATACCAGAACATGAACATAACCGATTACCATAAAGAACCCAGAAATATACACATATCAGAACGTTAAGGTAACTAGTTACTTATTACAAACTTGAAGAAAGAAACAAAAAAACATATCCAAATCTAAAAAGAAAAAAAAAGATATGAAAATGGCAGAAATAACCTCACCTTGGAGCTGGGAGGTGGTTCGCCGTGGAGCTGGGTGCGCATCGACACCACGGTTGGAGTTAGAGGTGGTTCACCGTAGAGATGGGTGCGCATCGCACCTGGTGGTGTCACGCCTGGGCTTGCGCTCGGATGGGGCTCTTGAAAGGAGGGTCGCGGATTCGCCGAAGCTGGAGGGGCGTGCAACTAGATTAGGAGAGAGAAAGAGTTTGTGTAGCTAGGTTTGAGATGGATAATAATGGAATGCTAATTACTATAGTACCTATGTTTGGCTGATGTATTTTGTTTTTAAATTTAGCTTCCATAATTAGTTAGTTAGCAATTGTTCTTCCCATGTTTTGTTTTTTTTTTTCTTTAATAAATTTTTTCTTACAAATTAAAAAAAAGTATAATACTCATATTTTTACACAATAATAGAGCCAGGACCATTCTAACTTGGTTTTAGGTAGGCTTGATGGGCCCGGTCCGTTCTAACTTACTATAGATAGGAGTGGGCCGGACTTTCATTTGGGCTTATTCTGTCTAGCTCAATCTATGGGCCGAGCTACCTCAATTAGTAGTGGCCCATCTTTTTTTTACTTTTTTTTGCCTTAAATCTATTTGTTCCTTTGATTTATAAAATGCAGTAGTGACATTACATGATTGACAACCAGATGAATATGCAGAAAGGAAGAAAATAAACCACGCTCCCAAAGGAATTCCATATAAGGGATATGCTCTTTTTCTATTGCACACTTTCAAAATAAAAAAGTTGCTTTTTTTCTTGAATGTGATTCCAAACTTAAAAAAATTGCTTGCTTTTTTCCACCCAAGAGAAAATGTTTCGAGACAGTTGTGTTTAATACAATCTTTGATTCTTTAATCGTACAATAATCTCATTTTTATTTCATTTCATTTTGCTATAGTCTTCCCCGTGTCACCACTCAAAGCTTTGTTCTTTTTCTTTAGCAAGTTCACGTTGCTTGGTTTTGGAATAAAGCGATGAACTCATTAAGCTTAAAAAAACTATTTATCAAGAAAAGACAGCAGAAAACATAAAAATAAACCAAAACAATTAAACAAAGAAAGAAAGAAAAAAAAAGTTTCATTCTCTTTCTTTGCTTCCAAACAATACGATCTTCCTAAGAGCGTTTTTGTAGGTTTAGAAAAAGAATAATAGTACCCTTAAAAAAAACCAGCTAGGGTTAGGGACGTAAGTCCAATTTCATTAGAAGTTGTGCCTAGATCTTAAAAAACAGTTTCTTTTGGCGAATATGTAATAATAGTTGTTACCGAAGAGACAATTAACAAATAAAAATATTTTTCATCACGAAATAAGTTATTAGCTAACAGTTGATTGAATGTTTCTCAGAAAAAATTTACAAGGCTTGATAAAAATTGAACAATCCTCACTGCTCATTAACAAATGGAAAACTCAGTTAAGTGAGTGCTGAGTTTTAAATGGAATATGAACTAGTCAAAGTTGGTGGAAAAGTTTGCTGAGGCAGAACAAACATAAGTACTGATGTGAAGACTATTTTACTTTGGGGGAAGTTTGCTGAGCCGTGTTTGAGGCCAACTACTAGTACTAACCAGTCCACTTGTCATCTTTTTCACTCTCTAAAATAGGCAAAGATAAAATCCCATGAACTAAAAGTACCAAAGCCAATACCACACATATAATAACTACATAAAAAAAAATTGATTAAAATTACGTGTAAAACCACCACAAATAACATAAACAATTGCTCTATACTAGTTTTGTTTTAATCTTTGATGCTACGTTTATGAAAGTCCATTTTGTAAGTTCAAAAAATCATGAAAATACACATGATTAGGTCATTGATTCGCCGCTTTTCATCTAGTTGTATGGTCCCGCGTATGCATGCCACTTGTAGTTGAGTTATGTATTATTATACAATATATATTTTTTTTTTCTGACTTTCTTTCTCAATTTTGAGTATAAAAAAGAGTGGCATTACCGTTAAAAGATGGGGTACAATAGAAGAAACCAAACTTTGTAAAGGATAGCATAATAATCTGTGAAGAAGCCTTTGCCACTGTGGCCACTTAGCATTGATGATGCTAAAAAGAACCTAGAACAGAAATCAGAGGAGCTGCATATGGCCAAGAAAAAAGTCACCTATTCTCTCTCTATCTCCCTTATAAAAAAGGTTTCGCCTTTTTGAACCGAGCAATCACGAGGCTCTCCTGAAATCTCTTCCTTTGAATTCATCTTTTCTACTGCCAAACAACCTAATCCTCCTGATCCTATCAGAAACACAGCCGTGAAACTCTCTGCCTCTTCTGCACCCTTTATTCAAGAAAATCTGGATTTCCATGGATTCTGTTCTTTCGTTTTGCCTCCATTTCTTGAAATTATGATCTCCATCTGCATGAGTTTTGTCCTCGTCATGAAGTTCTTTTTCATCACTAACTTCTTCCTGCTGCTTTGATACTCAAAAGGCTTGTTCTGGCTCTTTTGTATTATGACATGGGAAAATGCTAGTTTGGCTCTTCTTTCACCTAACTTTAATGGGTTTAATCAGGTTCAGCGTTTGTTTCGTTAAATTCATGAAACCCCATATTTCTTTTTCATTCTTCTTTGGAACCCATGTTTTTGAATCAGTTCATGCACTTCCTGAAATCGATTCACACATTCAGAAGGAGAGTTCCTTTTGATTGTTTGGTTTTGATAATAAGGTTCTCTATATTATTATAAGATTCCCTCCAATACCCTTTTTCCATACAGGGCTTTAAAGAGAGCTCTAATGGCGTCCTCGTGTTTTCATGCACTTCGTATTAGAAGGTCAAAGAGCAAACCTTTACCAGCCCCTTCCTCCTCGAAAACTCAAGCAAATTCAGATATGGAGACTTTGGAGAGAAAGAGATTTGATAGCTTAGAGTCATGGTCCATGATATTGGACTCTGAAAATGTAGAGACATGGGAGCCATCAAAGGAGGACCAGGAAGAGGAGTGGACTGCTGATCTTTCCCAGCTGTTTATTGGTAACAAGTTCGCTTCAGGAGCCCATAGCAGGATCTATCGAGGAATTTACAAGCAGAGAGCCGTCGCCGTAAAAATGGTACGGATTCCAAACCAGAACGAGGAAACCAGAACCTTACTTGAGCAGCAATTTAAGTCTGAAGTCGCCTTCCTCTCACGTCTCTTTCATCCAAACATAGTGCAGGTAGCCCTTTGATTCTTTCCTAATTTGAACTAATAATGGCTCTTTTATTCGTTGATTATTTTCCCGCATACGCTAGTGGACAAAGAAGAAAATATTTCTTATTATATAACATACAAATAAGATTTTGTATGCATACTGTACGATTGGTTGATTGTAATTGCTTGCTCGTTAGCTCCATTAGTATATTTTGATGTCCCTATCACAGGGCTAAGTTTGATCACATCTTAGACTAGGTGGGAATTTTAGTAGACATACTTACCCCTCCCCACTTGTTGCATCCTATATGCTGAGATCACTCACATTGTTCCCCTACTTAACTCTTGATGGTTTCACACAACCAAACAAAACAATCATGATTTAGAATTCTGATTAGAGTTTTTGTGAAATCTTCTCTGTTTTATATCTACTAGGAATCAACCAAAAATAAAAACGTAGTAGCCTTTGATTTGTCCACAGATTTTTTTTTTCCTTATTCCTGTGGTTAATATAAGTTGCCCATTAAAGATTATCAGAATTATATATGGTGGGATCTTATTTTGATGAGCATATAAAAGTTGCTCGGAAAATGCCTCTCTCTATTTTGGAATGCTCTGTGAAACTTAGAGCTTTTCTTATGGTAGAATGATGAAACAATTTTTGACATTTTAATTAAATTTTGTCTGGCCTTCACAGTTTATTGCCGCTTGTAGAAAGCCTCCCGTGTACTGTATAATCACAGAATACATGTCACAAGGAACACTGAGGATGTACCTGAACAAGAAGGAGCCTTATTCACTCTCAACAGAAACAATTCTCAGGTTAGCTCTTGACATATCTCGAGGGATGGAGTACCTTCACTCTCAAGGTGTAATCCACAGGGACCTAAAATCAAATAATTTGCTTCTTAACGATGATATGAGAGTTAAGGTGGCAGATTTTGGCACTTCGTGTCTCGAAACACAGTGCCGGGAGACCAAAGGCAACATGGGAACTTATCGTTGGATGGCGCCAGAAATGATAAAGGAAAAGCCTTACACCAGAAAAGTCGATGTTTATAGTTTTGGAATTGTGCTATGGGAACTCACAACGGCCTTGCTGCCTTTTCAAGGAATGACCCCTGTGCAGGCTGCATTTGCTGTGGCCGAGAAGGTCAGAAAGCTATTTCCAAATCTCAAAAAGATGTTTATTGTAACTATGTTGCTGAAACTTATATGAGATAACTTGCAAATGCAAATATCTCTACCTAGTAAAAGTTCATCATTTGATGAAAGAAAGACACAGTACACACTCTTTGGTTCCATAGCTCTTACTCCTATAACTAGCTACTTCTGAGATCTGTGTTAGGAAATGTGACTCAGTAGACCGCACGAAGCTAAGAAAATCCATATGATACATTTAGCACTTGGCTTAAAACTGACTTTTGATTGTATGACAGAATGAACGGCCTCCTCTACCAGCTAGTTGTCAGCCTGCACTTGCTCATCTCATAAAGCGCTGTTGGGCGGCGAACCCCTCAAAGCGACCGGATTTCAGCGACATTGTGTCTGTTTTGGAGAAGTATGATGAGTGTGTAAAGGAGGGTCTTCCTCTTGCTCACCATTCGAGCCTTGTCAGCCGAAACGCCATTATTGAGCGCTTGAAAGGTTGTGTATCTATGAGCTCTTCCATACCTGTACATGCCTGACTGACTCAACTAAAGAGGTATTGTTACTCTTAGTATTATTGTTGTTTCAACGCTAAAAACGCTTGTCACGTTAGTATATTAATTACTAATCAGTTGAATTTGTAATTTGTACATGCTCTTTCCAACTGTGTACTGTAACTATCCATAGGTTTCTAAGGTTGGCATTCTACCGGTAAGTAACCCATCATATCCAATGGTGGTTAAAAAAGAAAAACTTAAAAATTTGAGAATATAGAAGCAAATGAATTTATTATGCTTCTTTACTCACTGTGGATACTGGCTTTAGCTGTGTCAATGTATAATGTTACAACTAACTTTAAGATCCCTTACACGAGATGATTCTACTTTGGTTAATTAAGATTATATCACAGTTTTTGTCAAAGAATCTTTATTCGATTGCCATTACTATGTTTATATCTAAATAATGTTGCGTTTGTTCTGTCTATATTAATCAAATATAAACTTGTGATTATTATTCACATAACGCCCACCATGATGAGTTTTGGAAATCTTGTACTCGATTAATATTTAATATAGTTGATTTTCTCTCTAAAAACTTCTGGGGGGACTTCTAATAATTAAATTAAAGGAGGGAAAGATCTCTTATTTTAAGACGACTCAAAAATACTCTCATCAGCTACTCTACTCAATACCTCAAAATACATTATTAAAATAATACTTTTTTATTTTATATCAAAATTTTACATTATATAAAATGATAAAAATGAATAAAAAACTAATAGATTTGGATTGAGAAAAAAAAAAAAGAAAAGTGAATAAAAAAATCAAATAAAAAATATTTAAAGGAGTCTAAAATTTTTACAAGGGTAAAAATAAAGGAGTTTTAAAATGAATAATGAGTTTAATGGAGGTAATTTTTTTCGCCTCAAAACCTCTTCTCATCTCATTAATGTACATGTAAGAACCAACCAAACAAAATTGGGAGTTTCATTGTTAGATTTTAATTTCGCAACAAACATAATTGACAGAACGACATCTTTATATCTTAATATAAGGTCTTTTAAAAAAATAAAAATAAAGGAAAGTTAAAGATTTTCAGAGTATGCATTTGAGTGTGTCAAAGAATTTGTTTAGGGTCACAAATTCCGAGTCAAACACGTAAGAAGATGATATAGTTTGGTCCCAATCACATACATAACGTGATTTTAATCATAAAAGTTGCAACAGAAGCCCAAGTGTTTCTTTTTTAAAAACAATTATTATATTTATTTTCTTTTCCTAGAAATGGAAAAGCATCATGATATTGCCAAGGTCATAATCCTTGACCTTTTGTCACCCATATTAATTGGTGTCTTTAGAACTAATTGCAAAATAGTGTGTTGACAAGGTCAAAATTACGTTGTAAGAAAATCAAGAGAATGACTACGCTGATCTGATTAGTCTGTTTTTGTTTACTACTTGTGGGACGTGTTTGACAAAATCAAACGTTGACGCATACTTATACATAATTAGCTTAGCACATTCTACTTTTAAAATGTCAGATCATATTTCTCCCCAAAAAAAATGTCAGATCATATAACAACCCAACCATATGGATATAAACGGTTAAAACATATTTTTTTAATACAAGATCATCAATTTAAAAAATATTAAAAAAGTGGCTAGCGTTACATCTCGTCATAGCCAGTCTTGTGGAAAAAAAATGCGATCTATATGAAACTATATGAAAAGAAAAATTAAATAAGAATTAAGAGTTTTATTTTGGTACCCTCGTGTATAACAAAAAAATCAGTGACTATAAGCGTAAACTCATGGTAATTAGTAATTACACTGGTGTTGGTTACAAATTTTGGTGCAATGTGAGGAACAACAACAGTAAATAATTGAAAACTCGTGTAAATACAGAATAGATAACTAAGTACCAATTTTGCTCGTGATTGACCAGTACTAGTTGTAAGTCAAGTCAATAGAGTAGAAATTAGTTTAAAATTTTGAATAGTATACTAGAGTTTTGTTCTTAGATAGGATCTTTATTATAGAAGTAAAAACAGATCCCACCCCAAGTCTCCAAACTATAATTATAATATTAAATAGGAAAAATATTAGTTTAATCCATGTGTTTTGTCTAAATATTTGATCGGTTCTTATATTTTGTTAAATAACAATTTGAACCTGTGTTTAACAAAACGTATCAAAATGGTATTCTCAGCCCGATTTTAGTTAAATAATTTTTCAATATAACCAAGATACGCTGAAATTTTTATTACCAAATTAATTAAATAATTAAAAATATATTTTAAAATAGAAAATTAAATTAATTGATTTTAAAATAGAAAACAATTAAATAAATCTATTTTAAATAATAAAAAATTAACATAAATATTTTTAAAATAAATAATTAGATTTAAAAAAAACAATAAAAACAAAACTAAAAACATCATCAATTTATTCAATAAAATGAAAACCCTAAACGTGTTCTTATTGTTCTTTTACTTCCCTCCTCCATTTTCATTTTGCAAGTACATTAGGCATCAGAGATGAAGGTGGTGATATGGGGTGAGCTCTCTCGCACATAATATCAGGCATCGTAGATCTGGGGCGTGGCGATCAGAGATGGCGATTTTTCACGTCTGAGGTGTCGGACTTCGATCACAGCCGGATGACTTTGATCCATTCTTCTCATCGTCGATGCAACAACAAGAAGAATGTGTTGACACGGCTTGACTCTTTGACGGAGTTGTTGGACAAAGCATCGATGTGACAGTGAGAGGGCAAAGAAGGTCGTTTGCAAGGGGGAGGGGCTGCATCTCGTCAGTGTGCTGAGTAGGGCGAGATCTCTGATAATAGATCTAAGCTTGGATGCGACGATAGATATGGGTTTTGTGATTGTTTAGATCTGAGTTTTGTTTATTGGTTTTGTGATTGGGTTTAATGATGATGATATTGGTTTAATTATTTCACTTATTGGTTTAGATTGATAATGATGATGTTGTTTTTGTTGTAGTTAAGTTTGAAAAAAATTTCGACACTCATGAGCTTTGACGGTTGCAAAGTGGGGCAGAGGTGGCTAGGGGCTGGAGATGAAGAAGATGAGGTAGGAAAAAGTTTGGATTTATTTTTTGATAAATTATAAACAATATTATGAGCATTAAATCCATAAATCAGATTCAAATCAACATTACATGCTCATACAACAATCCAGGAACACATTTTATTTAGAGCATTGAATTGAATATATAGAGATGAAACATACCTGACATTGAGTCTCCAATGTTCATCCTTGAATATCTCACGATCTACACAAAACAATATTAGAACAAACAATGCAAGAGATAACTTATGGAAAGCAACCCTTACCAAAACCACATACCTCACACATTACCCAACAACACATATGTTCTATATATATGTCTCATATGCCTTCTTACCCTAAGGGGTATATTGGGCCTATTGGGTTTATATTATTAGATATGGTGGACTATGGTTTAATGTGCCAACCTATAGTCTTTAGGGTGCTACCATGTGCCTCAATTGCAATTAGATTAATATTAACCATCCCATTATGGTCTTTAACTATTCGTAGGCACTCTAGAAAATGATTGTAATAATGGAATTATGTTTGTAATTATATTAGTCCATATAAAATTCTAACATTCTCCCACTTGGACAATATAATCAAACCACCATAATATTATCTAACACATATATGGCAATCAAATAAATCATACATAATATTATACCGATAGGATACAAATATTACATAAGACTTGGCCCTGTAGACATTTAAATATCATAACAACCATTAACTATCAAACCAAACATGCATGAGGTACAATTGATTGAGACTATGCGCATTCATCTTCTTTTGTACCTGTCACTTCGTTGAACAATAGTATATACATATATACACATATATACGTAATAGCAACAAGAAGAAGTGGCTTCAATTATCATTATGCATGTTCAGAATAAAACACAAGCTATAAGCAATCCATACAAAACACTAGTATGTTCAATACATAAATAACAAAACTCTCACTGAGCTCAACAAGCTAGGCTCCTGACAATCCCATTCGGGCAACGTGTTCTGAAAACACACATATAGGTAAGCCTTTCGTTAGTGGGTCTGCCAACATGCTAGTGGTAGGCGTGTACTCAATAGAAATGAGGGACTCAACGACTTTCTCTTTAACAAAATAGTACTTTATATCAATATGCTTTGAGCGAGAAGTACTCCTAGTGTTCTTAGAGAAAGCTACTGCTGCGGAGTTGTCACAATACAATTTCAGCGGCCTCGAAATAGAGTCTACAATACTCAATGCTGAAATGAAATTCCGCAGCCATATTGCTTGACAAGTAGCCTCATAACACGCCATATACTCTGCCTCCATCGTAGAAGAAGCTATGAGTGTCTGCTTGACACTTTTCCATGAAACAGCTCCTCCATCCATCATATAAATGTAGCCTGAAGTGGACTTTTTATCATCCACGCATCCTGCATAATCGGCGTCACTGAACCCAACTATATCAAGAGTGTCAGCTCGCCGGTAAGTCAACATATGATCCTTTGTACCCTGAAGATACCTCATGACTTTCTTAGCCGCTTTCCAATGGCTAAGACCAGGATCACTCAAGTATCTACCCAACACGCCGACAACAAAAGCAATATCAGGGCGTGTGCATACATCAAGCTACCAACCAGTGATGCATAGGGAACGACTTTCATTTCATCTCTCTCTTTATCATTTTGTGGACAGTGAGCCTTTAAGAACTTGTCACCCTTCACTATTGGTGCCTTCTCAGGAGAACATGCATGCATATTGAATCTTTTCAAGATCCGATCAATGTAAGTCTTCTGAGACAAACGAAGAATACCATTAGCTCTATCGCGAAGAATTTGAATCCTAAGCACATAGGAAGCCTCACCAAGGTCCTTCATATCAAAATGGCTAAACAAAAGTTGTTTCGTCTGAGACAACAGATCAGAATTATTAGATGCAAGTAGGATGTCATCAACATACAATACTAGAAAAATAAAGTTGCTCCCACTGGCGTTCATGTATATACATTGATCTACTACATTCTCCTTGAAGCCATTTGCAGTGACAATCATATCGAACTTGAGATACCATTGCCTTGATGCTTGTTTAAGCCCATAGATAGACTTTTTGAGCTTGCAAACCATGTGTTCTTTGCCAGACTTCTCAAAACCAATAGGTTGAGTCATGTAAACATCTTCAAATAAATCTCCATTCAAGAAGGCAGTCCTCACATCCATTTGATTGAGTTCTAGATCAAAATGAGCAACTATAGCCATAATAATTCGCAACGAATCTTTGGTGGAAACAGGTGAAAAGATTTCTTTGAAATCAATACCTTCTCTCTGGCTATAGCCTTTAGCCACAAGCCTAGCCTTATACCTTTCCACTTGCCCATTCGAGTCACGTTTGATCTTATACACCCATTTGCATCCAATGGGTCTGCAACCTTTGGGTAATTCAACCAACTCCCAAACTTCATTTTGTGACATAGAATTCAACTCATCTTTCATTGCATCCATCCACAATACAGATTGAGGACTATTCATAGCTTCTTGATAGGTAACTGGCTCAAAAGTGTCTCCTACATCAAACTCATGTTCCTGTAAATAGACAAGGTAGTCATTAGGAATAGCAGACCTGCGGGTTCTCTGTGATCTTCTCACCATAGCTTCATCATCCCCAATATCAAGATTTTCACCTTGGTCATGATTTTGAGGTTCATCATGAGTTTCTACCGGAATCTGTTCAATCACAGGGTCATCAACAGGAGCGGAAGCGGAAGCAACAGGTACAGGGACATAAACACGTTCTTCCTTGAAAACAATTTCTCTTGACCCTTGACTTGAACCAAATTCTTCTTCAAAATAGACAGCTCTATCTGATTCTATCACTCTGGTGGTGTGAGAAGGACAATAGAACCTGGAACCCCTCGATCCAATAGTGTAACCTACAAAGTAGCCACTAATAGTTTTCAGATCAAGTTTCTTAGATTGTGGGTTATAGGGCCTTACTTCAGCTTTACATCCCCAAACATGAAAATGACGCAAACTCGGTTTCTTACCCGACCACAACTCATATGGTGTCTTTGGGACAGACTTACTAGGTACTTGATTCAAGATATAAGCAGCAGTTCTTAATGCCTCACCCCATAAAAATTCTGGCAAGCTAGAATGAATCAACATACAACGCACCATGTCAAGAAGTGTGCGATTTCTCCTTTCAGCGATTCCATTCTGTTGGGGCGTCCCTGGCATTGTATATCTTCCATCAATACCACATTCCTGCAAGTATTTGGCAAAAGGCCCGGGGTTCCTTCCAGTTTCATCATAACGTCCATAATACTCTCCACCTCTATCAGAGTTGACAGTTTTAATCTTCTTTCCCTTTTGAAGCTCAACATTCGTCTTGAAAATCTTAAAAGCATCCAAAGATTCAGATTTTTCACGAATGAGCTCAACATGACCATACCAGGAAAAATCATCAATGAAGGTGATAAAGTATCTATAACCACCCATAGCAGGTGGAACAAAAAGCCCACAAATATCAGTATGAATAGTCTCCAATACATCTGTGCACCTGTCTGACTTGCTCTTTCTAACCTTGGCAGTCAACTTTCCTTTTATACAATCAACACAGGCAATGAAATAAGAGAAATCAAGATCCTGAAGTACACCATCCTTCACCAATCTCTCCATTCTATCTCTAGAAATATGGCCTAAACGTTTATGCCAAAGCATAGAAGATTTCAAATCTGATCTTGCACGTTTTGACCCAACAATAGCATTAAGAGAAGAAGAACAAGAAGAAGTAGAAGTAACAGGAACAACATCATGTAAATCAAGCTTATATAAGTTTCCACATAAAGTTCCATTTCCAACCAACATAGAGTCATGATACAAAGTCAGTTTTCCAATTCCAAAATGAAGACTATAACCTAGTCTATCCAAAATAGATACATAAATCAAATTCCTCCTAATAGAGGGTAAATAAGCAACATCATGCAACTCCAAAAAAATGCCCAGCATTTAGCTGCAGTCTAACAGTCCCAAAAAATTCAACTCTGACTTTAGTATTGTCTCCCATGTATACATGCTCCTCCAACCTACTCGGTCTTCTTCGGTTTGTCACTGCCTGCAAAGAATTTGTAACATGAATTGTAGCTCCAGTATCTAACCACCAAGTGTTTGAGGGCACATCAATAATATTGGACTCTAAACAAACCATCACAAGACAATTACCTTTCTTCTCTAAGTGAGCTTTGAGCTTTCGACAATCAGCTTTCTTATGCCCACAACATTGAAAAAAGTTGCACTTCCCTTTGAAAAACTCATTCTTATGACCAGTTGAAGATGAGCTAGCTTGCCCATTTCCCTTAGGATGGTTGGCTTTCTTCTTAGGATGCTTTTGGTCACTAGAGTTGTTGGAAGTGAACTTTCTCTTGTGATGATTGTTTGGGTTCGTCACCATGGAGATACTTCTTGCCCTACATTTTCTCATGTCCTCCTCTTCCTTGGAAAGAATAGCAGACATCTCCCCAACAGTCCATTGCTCTTTCTGAGCATTATAGCTTGATCTGATCGCATCAAACTGAGATGGAATGTTCTCCATCACCAACCACACCATGTAATCCTCACCAAGGTCCATATCCATGGCCTTAAGTTTATGATAATGGCCCATGAGCTTGTCAATGTGGGCCCTAATGTCACCTGAACCATCGTAAACAGTGTGATGCAGCATGTTCAAGTGTTCATTCTTCTCATTCTTTGAGAATTTCTTATATTTTTCCTTAATGGCAGCAAGAAAATCCTTTGCATTTTCAGACTTGGGAATACTATCACGAATGGACTCGTCCATGTGATATCTCATAAGCATCAAGCAACAACGATTGGAGTGTTCCCAGTCCTCGTAAGATTTCTTAACCTTCTTAGTAGCATCATCAGCAGGCTTAGATGGTTCATCAATTCTCAAGGCCAAGTCCATTTTCATGAAGGTCAAGTTCATCGTGATATTTTCAATCCACTGCTTGTGGTTGGTTGCATTCAGCGTCAAGACGATAGGAGATCTAGGAATGCTTACAGCTGAATGAGAAACAAGAGCAATAACTATTAAATACATGTTATGATAAACCATGTCATTTATGCTCTTTTCTCATCAATATATGATTGCAAAATAACAAATGATCATTATGTATGCTAGAGTTCTTAGGCAAACATACAAAATAGAACTCATACACAGGTAAGAACAATCTATTAAACATTATAATCAAATACATTAATTTACTATCGAAAGGATAGATAAATTGTGATTCATAATGTTTAATAAATTTTCTTCACCATATTAAGCATCTTTACCAAGCAATTATTATCGATAGGATAATTAATTACTTATATAGATCTTAATGTAATTTTGGAGGAAAAAACACAAAATTTAAATAAATAATTATTTAAATGTTCCTCTTTACTAAACAATTCACATGCTTATTCTTACGACAGACAAGAAAATAAACAATAATTGTTGACAATATATAATAAGATTCATGCCACAAAAGATTAAATACAAATCCAATTATGAATACAATTCATGGATTAATCTTGTGCATAAAAGTATATAAAATAAGGTATTAAAAGTTGGGTGAAAATGGTGAAAAATTGCCCAAAATGGACCTTGCACGCGCCCTTTTTTTTTTATAATGTCTGTACCAAAAACGACATGTCGTTCCGGACGAACGACGTGTAGCATGGAGGAAACGATGCGTCGTTTGGCGCTGAAGGAATGCTTAGTGTCCGTACGAACGAAATGTCGTTATCGTCCCTGTCACCCAAATTTGACCCGTGGGTCTGCATCTCGGGTCTACGCGACCCGGTTCGTGACCCGGTCGGATAGGCCATCTCCGGCCACCAAATCGGACTCCGTTTGAGGGGTTTTGCTCCACGTCTCATCCTCTATCACTTTCCGGCCTCCATTTGGGTTATAAAACTCTCAAAACCAACAAACATATATACATTTTTTTTTGAAAAAAAATGGGTATACATGGCCGAAAACACTCAAGAAATTCCCCAAAATTTTGTCAAAAAAATGGTCTAAACCCATTGATGATTAATATATTAATTTTCTTCATAGCCCAATTCGAAATTTCATTATAAAAAAAAAAATTGGGGTATATAACAATAAGCTCTAAAATAAAAAAACTGGCTTTGATACCACTTGTAAGGACCGTCGGACACCATCTATTTCCCCATTGGTATGATATTGTCCGCTTTGGGCCTAAGCCCTCACGGATTTGTTTTTGGGCACCTTCCCAAAAGGCCTCATTCCAATGGAGATAGTGTCCATCCTTATATACCCAAGATCCTTCCCATTTCTAGCCAATGTGGGACTTTGGTTGTACACCCAACAATCCTCCCCTCAAACAAAGGACCACCTTGCCTCCCCTCAGACGATTACAGATCTAAACCTGAATCCCTCGATTCCAACACTCAAGATCCCCTTGAGTAAGCTAGATGAATCCCTTCACCAGCTAGATTCGAAATCCCTTTGAATCAGATCTGAACCTCCGATGGCTCTAGCAGCAAGCTTCACCTCCTTTGTTTGGCAATCCGAGGATACATTCACATGGCTAATTTTGGGAACCTGGCTCTGATACCAATTGATAAATTATAAACAATATTATGAGCATTAAATCCATAAATCAGATTCAAATCAACATTACATGCTCATACAACAATCCAGGAACACATTTTATTTAGAGCATTGAATTGAATATATAGAGATGAAACATACTTGACATTGAGTCTCCAATGTTCATCCTTGAATATCTCACGATCTACAGCATTCTATCCATGTTGAACGTCCCCTGTAGAACAAACAATGCAAGAGAGAACTTATGGAAAGCAACCCTTACCAAAACCACATACCTCACACATTACCCAACAACACATATGTTCTATATATATGTCTCGTATGCCTTCTTACCCTAAGGGGTATATTGGGCCTATTGAGCTTGTATTATTAGATATGGTGAACTATGGTTTAATGGGCCAACCTATAGTTTTTAGGGTGCTACCATGTACCTCAATTGCAATTAGATTAATATTAACCATCCCATTATGATCTTTAACTATTCGTAGGCACTCTAGAAAATGATTGTAATAATGGAATTATGTTTGTAATTATATTAGTCCATATGAAATTCTAATATTTTTATGTTTAGTTTATGATTGATTTATATTTGGTTAATTTTGTTTTAATTAATGTTTTGTTTTTTATGAGGATTTAGGATGAATTTGATTAAGGTTTCAAGTTTAATTTTAATTTTTGTCTATTAAAATGATCTTAATTATTTTTATTAATTTAAAATATTTTAGTAATTAAAGATATATTTTTTAAATTTTTATTAGAATTTTTATTTTTTGTTTATTAACCAATTTATTAAAATAAGGGTATTTTAGTCTATCTAAAAGAAATATTTGACTAAAATTAAGTTAGGATATTATTTTAATCCGTTTTTGCTATCTGAATTATAATTTAACAAAATCTTAAAATCTTAACATTGAGTATAAGCCGAAGTGATATTTTCCCGATTAAATAAGAGAGATAAATAGTTAGGTCCACATGAAAATGCGTGAGAAATGAGACAAGTTTAAAGTTATTTCAAACCTCCAATAGATGACAGATTCGGGTATCTCGTCAATTGTCTGGTTAGCTTTCTAGTATCATATTATTATTGCCTTTGATTTTTAAATAGTACTTTATTCTTTATAGCTTCGAATCAAACTCACACTCCAATTCCATGTTAGAGTTTGACTAGTGGGGACGGCCATTTTTTTTCATGGATCAGACCAAGTTGCATCTATTCAAATAGGTTGTAATGTAATGGAGTTTTGATAGAACGCTATGGTCCAAAATTGTAATTAAGCGACAAATGTGTTCTACCTTATCTACCAAACTAAACTCAACACCAACTTAAATGTCAAATTTCATCATTACAAATTAGTATCATTAATAGCATTCTTAATCGGTGCTCTACTCTATTATTTAATATACTTCTAAAAAATATGTATTTTTTAATTTTACATCTAAGTTTTACATTATACCATATATCAAATTTTCTATTTTTTTCTCTATAACATTTAAATATTATATTTTAAAATATTTTTTCATTCATTTTAAATATTTTCTATAACTATTAATATATATATTGGATAATTCTTCTATAGAGGCTTCACTTTAAGCCCTACCGGTAGGGCTTTTAGTATTTTTCAACCCGTTAACAGTTTTCGGCGCGACTTTTTTTTATGACCATGTATATTGTAGCTATTTAGAGCATCCTACAAGTTTTCAGAAAATTCCTAATAGTTTACAGTACCGAAAACTAGGTTCAAACATGTTGTTTTCCACGCGCATAAAAAAAAATTAGTCACGCGTGCAACAACATGTTTGAACCTAGTTTTCGGTACTGTAAACTATTCAGAATTTTTCAAAAATTTGCAGGATGCTCTAAATAGCTACAATATACACGATCATAAAAAAAAAATCGCGCCGAAAACTGTTCACAGTTGTAAAGACTGAGAGCCCTACCGGTAGGGCCTTAAAGTGAAACCCCTATAGGAGAATTCCCCTATATATATTTTCCAATACCAATCTATATATTTTTATTCTAATTATTATTATTATAAAATATATGATAAACTTACAAATATGTCATATTTTATATTAAGTATATGTAATGTTGTGCTAAAATAAAAATAAAATATGTTAAAAGATTAAATATAATAATATTATAAAATATAAATAAAACTCTTTTAATTGGTATATAAATATAGGCAAATTCCTTAGTCCCTCACATGACTTAGTCCAACAAGTGAGACCCAAATAATTTGCCAAGTGTCAAAATTTGAACAATTTTTGTATTTTTCTTTTTTAAACTTTATACTTGATTAACTGGTTATGTAAACTGAATCTAAGAAGTTGTACTGGTATGGCTGTGAAAAGTAAGGACAGTAAAGTAATTTGCAGTCCAAAAAGCGTACAGTCGAGGGCAATAAGGTAAAATAGGTATTGTGTTTGAACTTATTTACGATATTGGGTAAGTAATTTTTTGATGTGGCTAAGTCATTTTTAATGAAATGGTCAGTAATAACGTTGCATCGGAAAGTAAAAAACATTGAAGTAATTTTTATTTGTTTTTTTTTTACGTATAAGTAATATTTTTATGCTAGTAAGTAATATTAAATTGAGTGGTGATTAATAATGTCATAGTTGAAAGTAAAAAAATCTAAAGTAAATATGGTTTTATTATGATAATAATAATAAAAAAAACCAACAATGACTAGAATCTAATGAGCACACCTCATGAGCCTTAGTTGTCTCATGATCATCATAGAGATCTTTATTAGCTGCACATGTTGACAACATTGCACTAGTAATACATTTTCGACCAAATGAGAATCGGATAAATGGTACTCGTGTTAACAACATAAGAAATTTAGTTTGTTCAAACAAGTATGACCTAAATCGAGTGGATGATACCAACACTCTTTAGTAAGCACAAATCGAGATCAATACAAAGTTATATAATCTGAATAAGAACTTTGTTTTTATTTTTCAAACTCTCATCAACATAATACAAGAACCCAGTACAACCTTTGTCAAGCTGAATACAAGATGATATCTAAGTTACATATTCTCTCTATAAAGCTATTAATATAATCTATTGACCAACTTGAGTCTAAAGATCGTTTTCAACCACTACAACTGCCAAATACTCAAACTGCAGTTATTACTACTTTCTGTTGTGACAGTTGAACTGTGATTAAGTCCAATTTGAGAAAGTTTGGGAGCAAATAGTAAGTTAAGAGATTTTAACCTTATATGATATTATGATGAGAATTTTAGTCCAATAAGTTGATGTAGAGGAATGCAGACTGTATCTAATTTGCATAATTTGTACATCAAAACTGTTCATTAGTGCACACTCTGGGAAGAGCCAGAAGACAATTTCATTTCACAATGTACATAATTTCAAGTCAAGTTAGTTAAACAATATAAAACTCGATAAGAGTAATGATAAAAATGAAAGGAAAAAAATGATCAATAAAAAATGAAACTTAACATGACAAAGAGTATGTGATTATATATTTATGAAATTGCTAATTATTACAGAGGAAACACATCTATACATTGTATAGACACAATAAAAAAGATGAGATTATGATTTAGAGAAGTACAAACCTCATCAACATTTGATCTCTTGGGATGCGCTCATGATCAAATCTTAATCTTACCGTCTATATTGTTGTACACAAATAACAATATAAAAAGAACTTATCATTTTTCTATTTGAAATTGATTAATCAACTAATAGGCAAAGCTGCAGATAACTGATATGTCATAAAACAAACAAATAATGCACTATGAGTTTCACTAATATATATATTTTTTCTATTAAAGCAGCGAACCGAAATCAATCTGCAAACTTTTATCATCAATCTAAGATATATGCAATCAAATCTCTTGGATTTTTGTTTATTTCCTAACAACAAAATATGATTACTTGCACATGCTCTCTTGGAGTCACAACCACAAAAAGTTGGAAACATTGAAATAAATGACCTGAAATTAGTTACAACAAAACTCCCCATGATCTATACTTACAATGCAAAAGAAATAAATAAATAAATAAAAGAAGGCCTAAAAGAATGATTAAAGCACCTTAAGCCTACAATATCACTTATAAAAACTACAAAGCACATAAATAATAGGAATATTAAATAAATAAACATTTCATTTAGCTAATATTTTAAAGAGAGAGGTTTAACTTTTTCTGGCACCATTGCTTCATCACCTATATTCTCGGCATTCATGTGATTCCTCTTATGTTTCATCTTTATTGTATCAAATCTTTAAATTGGATTAACACCAAGAACCTGAAAAAATAAAAAATAATAATAGAAAGAGAACCTAATTATGTGTGTGTTCATACATACATATATATATACATAAAATTATTTGTCAATCAATATAAACAATTCATATATTATCACATGAAGATGATATGCAACAAAATAATATTAGCACGAAGCAATAACCAAAACTTAAAAACCAACCTCATGAAAATAGCAACATAATAGCAGTAAGCTGGTGTTACTTTTATTAAGCTTAAATTTCCTATAGATTTTCTTCCATAAAAATGACACATAAGTTTGGTTGAGTAAATTTAACAAACTAACGGAGTGTTGAATCTGAAAGTCTTACAACAACAAACATAGCCCATGAAAATAATTAGAGTCTTTAAACCTCTCCAAGTTCTCAGGTACTTCACCAAGGCTAAGAGGACCGAAACCAAAGTCATTGAATATCTATAATCAACAAAAATTTAGTTAGAGTACTGGGGATCACACACTCCCGCTAATCCTTTGATTATTTTTTTTGAGCAAGATTTCAGGACATTGTTTTTTCGAGTTTTTTTTTTACAGAAATAAAAAAAAAATTATATGTAAAACGGTAGCCGGTTGCTAAAGGATATGAAGGGATATATGTGTATTTTTATACATCCTAAACCAAACACCACAATCCTACCGTCCACCATTGATCCAATGGCTGAAAAATAAATGAAGGACTAAGTCCTTCAAATACAAGTGATGGACTAAAAAATTGCCCATATAATATATATAGAAAGAAAAAAAGAAAAGAAGATGATGAAATCTATAAATCTATATATTAATATATAAGTTTTATTTATGTTTATATATATATATATATAAAGAGATAATAATATAATATGTTTACGTAATGAATAGTGTAACATAAATCTAGCTAAACACTATAAACAAAGGTACAAATATTTATAGATAAAGCATCTATTTTTAATGACTTTTTTAGTACTACTTAGTTATAATTTAGCTATATAGTAAATATAGCTACCCCATTGAGAGTGCTATTAGAGGATGCCCTACTCCATCCTTTAAAATAATCCACAAAACACACATTTTTTTATTTTACCTCCAAGTTTTACATTATATTATACATCAGCTTCCATATACATTTCTCAACATCATTTAAATATTATATCTTTAAACATATTTTATTAATTAAAGTAAAATAAAATAATTGAAAAAGAAATAATAAATATATACTAAATGGGAGAGAGAAATCTTATAAAGAAAAATAATAATATTAAATATTATATAAATGATATGTAAATGTAGATATAGATTAATTGGAGTTTGTGCATAGCTATTATAAATATATGTATGAAGGAGTTGATGAAAGATGTTTTTTTGAGTTTTAGCTAAATATTATAGAGAAAGTGTATTACAAAATACATCACCAAAGCATATTTTTTTTATAATTTACCTCAAACTTTTACATTATACCATACACCAGCTTTTTTATTTTTTCTTTATTATTCATTTTAATAAATAAATAATAAAATATAATAGTATCACACTCAAGTTCTTAAGTCCCTCACCGGACTTAGTCCAATAAGTGGGACCCAAAAAAATTGCCAAGTGTCAAGCTATTGAATTATTTGGTGTTTTTATTATTACATGATTTTACTTGATGAGCCGGTGATGTAAACCGGTTGTAAAAAAAAATTGAATCATGGTCTGAAAAGTATGGGCAAAATAGTAAGTTGCAGGTAAAAAAAGTCTACAGTGGAGGATAATAAGGTAAAATTAGTATTGTGTTCAAACATATTTACGAAATTGGGAAAGTAATGTTTAAGAGTCACTTAGTAATTTTTAAAGGAGTAGTCAGGAATAATGTTGCATGTAAAAGTAATGAATTTCCAGTAACTCATCTGCATATAAGTAACATTTTGATGTCAGTAAGTAATATTAAATAGAGTGGTTAATAATAACATAATAGCTGAAAGTAAAAAAACTGAAAGTAATTATTGTTTGTTTTTTTGTGAGTAACAAATGAATTGTCTTAGTGAATATCTCGGTTTTGTTTGACTTGTTTAATCGTTAGAAGAATGAATTACCATTGATTATGTAGCTTTAGGTTGTATAGTTAATTTATAATGAATTTTGGCCATTATATGGTATTTGGTATGTAAGACTTTCTTTTTGCATAAGTTATTTTATAATCTCCTGATGTGTAACACAATTAGAGTATAATAATAATACCACTAAACGTACCATATTTAAGTTATAATATTTGTATGGTTGCTCGATTAGGAGTCACTACTTCGTTAAAAAAAGTGTGATTAAAATATTTCTATCATAAATGGAGACTAAAAATTTAATCTCATACAATATAAAAAGATGATCAATTGATGAATCATTCATACTATACTTTTGTAACTTCATTTGACTTGTACGGTGAAGTACATAGGTTTAAATTGCAAACCACATTAGCGGCTTAGTTGACGAGGAAATTAATAATTTGTTATTGATTGCATGGAAGATGGGGTCAAGTAATTGGGATGTGTCGATTGTACGAATATGTGTTATAGTAGAACATCCCTAATCACGGTTGTGTAATCTAAGCTTTGAACTTACAAAATTATAGTAGGACCCAATTAATTTTCCAATTGTCAAGTTTTGAACAATTGTCATCCCACGCCAATTTTGTAGTAATGTAATGTGTCTATTTTATTTGGTATCATGAAAAAATAGCAAATAGTTAGCATTTTCGAGATTTTATTGGTACAATTATTTTTGTCTCTAATATAGCCATTTTATGCAAGATCGTGATGAACTATAAAATTGGTGTTCGAGTAGTGATAAAGTTACTGTTGGACCATAAAAATAAACTATTTAATATTTTAGTACTACGATTAATAATCTTGATGAACAAAATGTATATTTATTTATTTTAGTGTTATTTAAATTAGTGGTATGATTATTAAATACATACATTATTTATTTTTATTCAAGATTATTTTTGGATGTAAACCTTATATTTAGAAATCATTAGCAAAATATATTTATTAAATATTTAAACGTAAGAAATTGTTTTTCTTTCCTAATTATCTAATTCAGTGCACACACTCCTAACTTATATTAAATAAATTTATGTATTTCAAATAATTACAAAATCATGAATTTAAGTACTATAGAAATATAGTAAAATTATATTATATCTTAACATATTCAATTAAAAATATAAACAAAGTTATTAAATACAAATTTGTCATACAAAAAATAAACAAAATAAAACAAGATATACATTTATGAAAAAAAAAAAAAAAATTCTTGAACTCCAAATACGTAGCATAAGCAAATCAAGAAGAAACATATCAAATTTATTTTTTTACAAATTTATACAAAAATATGTTATATATTTACATGTAACTACATTACTTTTAAGTGTTTCTATAATTCTTTAGTACCCAACTTTAGATAGAAAAAAATAAGTTGGTTAAATATTTGGGTAAGTCTAATATATATATAGAAAGAGAGAGAGGTATAACAACTTTTGAAGAGAAAGTTACATTTTGGAAATAAAAGTATCAGGTAACAAGTTGCTAAGGGTAAAAAAGTATATTAATGCTTTTTCATACAAAAATATTCATCTCACCATTAAAAGAGAATCTCCAATTATCCAAGGGTTAATAATTTGTGATAAACTTAGTCCCTCAAAATGAAGTGAGGAACTAAAGAAGTGCCCTATATATATATACAAAAGTTTATAAAAAAATAATAAAATATTTATAGCTTGATGAATAGTGTTTCACTACATATAGAGAAATACTATTAATTTAGGTAAAAAAAATATAAGTTTACATCACTAATTGGAATACTATTTAACCATTTATTCTCTATATTATAAAGAATTAGATATTTTAACTTATCCATCGGGAGTGCTCTAAGAGAGTCATAATATTTTTTTTATGTATTTTTATTTGTCTATTTATTTACATTGTTAATGTTTTCGAATTTATTTAAAATAGTATTATGCAAAATGGTTTATGTTATTTTTTTTCTTGCTAACAATATGTTTCTCACACATGCACGTTTGATATTGAAAGTGTTAAAATAAATATTTCACGAAGATTTATAAACATAATTGTTTTATAAATAATGTGTTGTTTGGTAAAATTTTTGTTTTCGAAATTTTTAAACACAAAAATAGAAATATTATTTTATTTTTAAAAAATAAAACATGTTTGGTAACTATTTTTGTTTTTTGTTTTTAAAAACAAAAAATAATAAACGCGTTTGATAACTTTTATTTTTATTTTTTGTTTAAAAATATAAGGTGTTGATTTGAAGAAGAGAAGAAAAAAAAAGGAAAATTTGAATTTAAAAAAAATTTGAAAATGAAAAAAATTATATTTTCAAGTTTTAATTAAAATTTTAAAAAATAATAAATAAAAAAAAAGTTACCAAACACATTTTATATTTAATTTTTAAATTTTTAATTAATTATAATATATTTTTTTTTAAGCGTTATCAAACTTCACCAATATTTAAACAGTTTATTTTTGTATATTATTCTTCCGTTAAGTCCAAGTATTTTAAAGAGAAATTGTTCCGTACAACACGTTCTCTTGCTTTTCTAGTAGAACAAAATGCTCATTTACTAAGAAAATCGTACTAGGAAAATTAAGGCATGTTTGGCATTGTTATTTATTTTTTGTTTTCAAAATTGTGTTTTCAAAAATGAAAAAATAATATAATTTTTGTAGTTTTAAAAAACAATAAGTGTTTGGTTAATATTTTTATTTTTTTTAAAAAATTAATAAATATATTTACAAAGAGAATAATCGTTTAAGAGTTTGTAATAAATAATAAGATACAGTAATGTGAAAGAAAAAGTGATGAAAAATAAGGAGATAAATTTTGAGGAAGAAAAATGAAGATGAGAGAAATTGATGAAAAAAAAATAGAGAGAAAATGACGAAATATAAAAAATGAGGAAAGAGAAAATAAGTATATAAGAAGTGATAAGAAAGAAAATAATGACATAATAAGTGATGAGAGAGAAAATAAGTTCATCAAAAGTGATAAGAGAGAAAATAATGTTAGAGAAGGTAATGAGATAAAAAATGAGGAGAGATTAATTAATAAGAGAGAAATTAATATGAGATGATAATAATTAAAATATTTATGCGAAAAAAAAATATTTGAGAACAATTAAAAATAAATTTTTGTTCTAAAAAATTTCAATTTTTTTTTACTTTATTTTTAAAAAATTGTTTCCAAACACCTCTAATTTCGTAAAACAATTTTTAAGTTCTTAACACAAAAACAATTTTTTAATTAAGTAACCAAAACACCCTCTTAGTTGTAATATCTCTTACACAATATAAGTAAAAGAAATAAAATAGTTAATTTTTCAATCCTTAATTCTCTCCGACTTTTCTATTGTAGCAGTACTAGTTACAATGATAACTATGAAAATCATTAAAGTGTAAAAAGTTAAAGAAATATTTTTCTTAATGTTGATTATCATGATATTAATAAACCGCCGAACACCATCAAATGGGGTTAATCATTATTATTCAGCATCAGTGTAGCGCAAAAAAAAAAAGGTTTGAAGATCTTGACGAAAAAGACACGGGAATCAGGGGTAACCGAGGTGTCAAAGGACACGTGTACGGTGATCGGCGTTGCAAACACAGATATGGCAAACTCAAAGCAATTGTGGGAGGAATATGTGCTGGGGGTCACCGAGACTTGAGCTTCTTGTCTCTTTCTTTTCCCCTTTCTATATCCATTGGCTGACCACAAAGTCATAAAGTCGCTTCCCTAAGATACCCTTTCTAACTTTAATAACAAAAAAAAAATTAAAATTTTCCATTTTAATCCAAAATTTCATAAAAGCTAGGTTACTGAAGTGACTGTTGTCCCATTAACATCGCGTAATCGCCACAAGTCATTGTAGAAGAATTAAGTAAAAAAAGAGACAAAATTTATAAAAAAAAAAAGAATTGATGCTCAGTGCTCACCAAATTTAATGACACGAGACCTTGTTCTTACAAGTGTTGTAATGTGAGTACCCTAAATTAGGTACAACTTTTATGTATATAGTTTACTATAGTTTGGACTCGGACAGTTTTTCGACTTTGGTGAACGAAGGTCTAACTTTGGAATTGGATATATTGAGTTGGATTCAGTGACATCACATGGGTGCCTTTTGGAAATAAATCTTTTTGTTGTTTAGACAAAATATCTGCACGAATCTACAGTCTATACTTTATGGGACCTCAACTTATAGTACTCGATTTCTTAATTGTTATTGAAGTTGTTCGTGTATTTGTCATCTTAATTATAATAATAATAATAATAATAATCTATTAATATATATATTTTTTTGAGTAAATATATTTAGACTATTAAGAGTTGAAAGCCAATACTTGTAATGTGATATAGCCTATATAGTAATTTCATCATAGCATTTAAAAAATATGGTAGTCTACGTAGGGTCATTTGGTACGAGGAGTACACAATTTTTATATTACTGGAAAAGTTGAAAAGAGTAATTTGATAGACTGGAAACTTACATTATTGTGTTTGGTTGTGCACTGTAATCTTATCTATAATTCTTGAGAATATCACTTTCTGTGTTTGGTTGTACATCGGTTAAGTTTTCATATTTTCATAAAATTAATATAATAATATATTTCATCAAAATAATTTATAAACAATTTTACTCATGAAATATTTTTTAACAAAATTAAAAAATACATTTATTGAATACTATAATCAAGTATAATTTTTAAAATTATAAAAATACTTCTATTTTATTTTTAATAATATTTTATTTGTTATTTTAAACTAAAGTAATGATATAAAGGATTTACAAATCAATTTCTTTAAATAAACAAATATTATTTATCATTTTATAGTTTGATATATGTATATTTGTTTTTATATTATAAACTTCAAAAATAAAATGTCATTAGCTAAAAAATTATTGGTTTAAGATTTTTTTTAAAAATAATAATAATAATTTTGAATTGTTTCACATTCCTAGATATCTAAAAAACACGTCAGATGAGTTTCACTTGAACCTAGAATCAGGAAAAGTTAAAACCTCTGAAGTACAGATTTCCAAGTTAGAAAAACTCAAACCCAGTACCAAACATGAGAAAATGTTCAGATTCTCATTCCTACCAAACGACTCCCTTAGTTAACATATTCCCATGCTTAATGTGCAATTTTATTAACTTTTAACATAAGAAAAATAATAAATTACAAGTTACAATTATAATAAACTCAACAAACAAATTTAATTTAATAGCAATTAAAAAAATACTTATTTATTAGGTGAGCTTTAACTTTCTTCAACCTTTTCTTATCATTATCCGGGCGCATCAATGTTTTTGTAAGCAAAAGTAAAAAGTTATTGATAAAACTTTTTTATAACTTATTTAAGTTGTTAAAAAACGCAATTTGACGTATAATTAGCGCAAGTTTTCGTATTATGAAAAGGTTTATTTAAAGGCTTCACGTTAATTTTATTTTATTTAAAAAAAAACGATCAGCATTATTATAAAATAAGAAAAATATAATAACAATTATGGAAGGAATAAAAATAGTCCACAGAAAACAACGAAAAGATGTTTGGACGGGAGTCATTTAGTGGGACTTTTTCTGGGCAGAGCCCCGTTGCTTTAATCGAAGCCCTCTTTACTTTTGCCGACCTCGTTAATTGCGAGACCTACCCAAACCCATCACATACTTATTACTTTTATGACCATTATACCCTCTCTAATTTCAAGTACCAAAAGTACCCACATCGTACGGTGAGCTTGTTGCACCAATCCCCGGGCTACTCGTGTCAACGGGCAATTTCGTAAATGTGATGTGACCATGCATTTTCGGGGATTCCCGGCTCCATTGAAAGCTCAAAAAGGTCCAATTTCCGGCGATATACATTTTGCCCATGCATACCACCTCTCACTCCACCATGCCCATATGAGCCCTCACTCATAATAAGTTGGCTTCGGTCTGGACCACTCAACTATGTCTTTGGACATTGGTATATTAAATCTACGCTTCTTCACCAATTAATTACCGACCAAATAATTCAAAAGCTTCTCTCTTCATTTATATATTCTCTTTTTCATAATCAGCACCATTTTCAACTAAAGCTAAGTTGATTTAACTAAGAATCGTAACTACTCCAACTTAAATGAACTTAACGTGGGTCACATGTGATGGAATTGGAAAAATTGCCTTACCTTGGAGGACATACACCTTTGATCAATAATATTTCCTAATTACTCGTTTCTCAAACCATAAAGAATCAATTTTAACAACTCTGCAAATAGTGTGCAACACTAACACAAAACCCAGTTCCCACTTGCCCTAATTCAATCAGAATCAGCATCAATTGTAATCAATATTTGCATGCAACATATTCAAAAAGAGAACTAAACATTAGCTTTGTAACCATTCAAAATTTAAAAAAGAAAAAAAAACCCAATTTTTACATGAGGGTAATTTACAATCGGGCCAAAAAAAAGAAGAAAAAAAACTCCTTGTTGATGATCAAGAAAGAAATTAAGGAAAAAAAAACAAAAAAAAAGTTACTAAATTATAAGCCCATACCTCTCTTCATTGAGTTTTCATACTGTTTTTTTTCTTGTTCTTTTCAATTTTAGAAAATTATATTTAATAACTCTAGCCCCAAACACCCCAAATCCTCTCCCCGATGAAACTGACAAACCTTCTCACAGAGCCTTTCTCTGATGCCATTGACTCTTCCTGATCATTATCCTCACCTTCAACGTGACTGTGACCGTGATCATCACGACGACTGCACAACACTTGGACCGATTCCGAGGCACACAAGTCTTCCTTTGATGACCTTGAACTCAACTCGGACCCCTTCAACTCAGTAACCGAACCATGACCACTGCCACGAGCAGTCGTAGTACTATTACCTCTCTTGTTCCTCCTCTCTTTCTTACTAGTCTTCCCTCCTTTGGTCTTTGCCAACAACTGGTCCTCAAACGCGTCAATGATTTCGTGAATGAGTTGGCGATTCGGAGACAATCCCCACCGCACCCAGTAACTCGTGTAGCACCTGAAACAGTCGCAGTTAAACTGTGGCGGGTGGTCTTTCCCGGAGCTGGAAGCTGGGACGACAGTGTTCTTGTGGTGGGCGGGTCTTCTTTGGCTTGGGCCGGACGAGAAGTTGAGGGCACCGTTGGTGCAGGAGATGAGGTAGGCCAAGACCTCTCTGTCCTCCGGGGTCAAAGCCACCGTGAGGGTGAGGATAGCTGCCGGGAGGAAGGCCAGGTGGTCGGATATGATTGGCGGTGACGGATGAACCGTCCCCTTCCGGTACAACTTCTTCATCGCTAAGTTTAATACGAGAGCTTCGAAGAGAGAAAGAGAGAGAGAGGGTTTTGAACTTTTGATCTAACTGTGACTGAGAAGTTTAGACCTTAAGGGTAACTGAGGTTATATTCTCAGAGAGAGGGCATTGGAGTTGGTGACATATGTCGGGGTCTTATGGAGGAATAATCACGTGCGACGCGGGTGTTTCTGCAAATAATGTAGTCTCAATTTGGAGTGAATAAGATTAGTTTGGACTATTAGTAAGTTGATCAGAGACCGTTGATACCTTATGAATCTTTAGACTACTACTCCCAGAGTGTATGCGTCAATTTTTCAATTAGGGTTGTTGGGATTGGTCGCTGCCTGGTCGGAGTTTTAATATAATTATTATTAAAGAAGGGTTAAGTTAAGCCTTGCCCTTGGGGGCGGTATGGGCCAGACAAAATTATTTATTTATTTTTTATGTTTGTTTTATTTGCATCAAGCCATAACTTAATCCCAAGAGAGATTTCTTATATTTATTTTATTTTATTTTATTATCAATAGTTTATTTTGAACTTGAGTTAATACAAGTTCCTTATCAATCAACTAACATATAATAATATCCAGCGGAAAAGCTATTTTGGTTGAAGAAGTCCAAAACCCAACTTATCAGTTGCTTTGAATTCTGACGTATAAATTAATAGCTTAATTACGCGTAATTTCATTTGACTTTTCAATACTTAGTGTCCTCACCAAATGGGAATCTCATTTTTTGATAATGATTATGAATATTCGTTTATTGACTGTGAAGATCATTCCATATCTTCAAAAGGGCAACGCTGGTATTTTAAGATGGATTTTGTTAGTTAAGCTTTTTAAGGTCTAGCTAGTTAGCTTTCCATGACAAATACAGAAAGAGTTGTAAGTTCCAAATGGTTTGGTAATTATTTTCTAAAATAATAGTAGTTGGTTAATAAAGATAATGTATAACAATTATTCAGATGAATGATGCGAAATTTATTTAATAATGTACTTAGAGATACCTTAGAAAGCGACCTCTTTGATAACTTATTCAAGAGATCAATTTGGCTTCGAGCTTATACAAATACATACACCATTCGCTATCTCTCTCTATATATATAAATAGATATACTCAGTCGCATCATTTTGTATCCTTGAAATATATTATATATACAATATTTTATAATGGACAATAAATTAATGACTTGGTCTTAAGCGAAATGTATGAATGTCATCCCACTGCATGAAAATGTGGTTAAAGACCATCATTTTCTTATTCAAACACGGGAGAATTTTTGGTAGAAAAGGAAACTATTTAATGATATGAAGGGAGAGATCAAGTGATAAGGAGATTCCCAAAAACATTGGCTTCCATACAGTTACTATTATGATATGGAGGTGGGTGAAAGTTGTCTTTTATTGCATTAAGATAAAAACATATAAATATGGTTCTTTAAAATTAAAACTTGTTCGTATAAGCAAGCAACAGAATACCAGCCTCAAAAAAAATGTCGGAAACTTTGTTTTTTCTTATTAAAAATGATGCTCTGCAATAATGACTTATTGATTAGGTGATATTGCCATTAAATATCTAAGAAGAACTTTGCAGACGAGTTTTGATCCATGACTCCAGATACTTAAGCTCTTCAATGCTTATGGAATGAGTAAGACCAGGATAAGCCTGCAAATAATAAAGCAAAGTTTGTCACAACTCAAATGTTAGTAGAAAAAGGTCAATTAATCTATTGACCAGCACTTATCTTACCTTAAACTCGCAGCTTATACCAGCTATTTCAAGGAGAGGGGGGCCAGCTTGTCCTGCTTCAAACAATACCCTTCCGTCATCCATTCCATGTAACCACAAAATAGGTGTCTGCGTATGCGTTTCAGATATGAGAATTTGTTGAAACACAAAATACACACGAATGGAAATGAAGTTCAAATTTAGAACTCGCAATGTATTCTAATATAATCAGTTTCCTCATCAAGTTAGATACATTAATTAAAAAACAGCAATTAATTTGCATGTTTCCCATCGGATGACTTCATGGAATGGATCACAGCAGAGGCAAAGTGAAAATGGGCCATACTACATGTGCATTTTCTTACTACTTTCTCCGGAAAATGACAAGGGAAAAAAGAAAATTTGCAGACCAAGACTAGACAGGTCAGAATTATCCTAAGGAGTACCCTCTTGGCGTCTGGTGAGATTTGATCAATCAATGATGAATTAAAGGGGACCCATCCGCTGAATACTGCACCTCCCGCCAGAGTTTTAGGGTAAAGAAGAACACTTGCCAGTGTCAAAGCGCCTGGAGGAGATTATTCAATATATAAAGTTACTAGCAGTAAATGCAGACCAATAATGCAGTAATGTATACGAGTGAGTATAAGAGAGATGGGAGGAGAAAGACAAACCTCCTTGACTAAATCCACACACAAATATATTATTAGGATTAGTGCCAGCATCTATCTCTTTGTCAATCATCTTATGTACATTCTGTACAGCTTTAACCAAGCTGCTTTCATCTTTTGGTGAATCCTGAAATATATTATTAACTTAATCATTAGAAAAGATGGAGAAGAAATCAAAATAAACCAGAAATGATGTTATAAATGAGCTTACTTGGCACCATTTTCAGTTTTGTTTTTAAAAATGAAATGATTGATGAGATTTTCTAGAACAACTTTTTGAAAACATTTTCATATTCCCTTTTCAAATTTTCCAATAACAATGGACTTTCAGGGCATGTTGTAGGGACCGATTGTTTAGGTATCCACTTATACTAAGCGACATACCTTTTACAATGAACCTTTGTCCTTGAGATAAGAATAACTTGTACCAAAGTAAGCAAGACATACAAGATGAATAGAAATGGTGAACTTCTGTATTGATAGCTAGGAATTCAAGGGCCTAGTTCTCTCCCACAAGGGGTTACACCCTACCAAATACTACTCCCCCCATCACTAATGAACTAATCACCTTACTTTTATCCCAATACCCCAGCTGGTACCGTGTCCCTCCCACAATCTAAAATAGCTCCCATAACAACTTACCATCACAACTACTTATCCGCTGTTGCTCCCCCTTACCATTCCTATACCTCCTAGCATATATGTACGTAAGAGGTGGCCTATCACTACTGCCCGCTAGCAGTTTCACCTTGTCCGGTGAAAATGCGGAAATTGCTCTTGAATCACCCCAAAGTCTTCCCAAGTTGCCTCAAATTCTGGTAAATTCACCCATTTAATAAGAGCTTGGGGTGGCTCCTTATGAGTGTCTGGTTGGACCTCTAACACAGATTCGGGCTCCAAGATCCAAGTCTGCTATCAAACCAAGAGCAAACATGGTGGCTTGTTGGTTTGGTCCTAAGGCCGCTCGGAGCAGTGAGACATGGAACACTGGATAGATGGTAGCACCAGGAGGCAGCTGAAGGCGATAGGCAGTAGTACCTATTCGAGCTACCACAGGGAACGAACCAAAAAATCGAGGGGACAACTTCTCATTCATTTGTCTAGCCATTGTGCGCTGCCTATAGGGTTGCAACTTGATAAACGAGTTTTAGGCTCGTTGACGGTCTAGTTTTTAGGGTGTTTTTCGTTAGTTTAGGATTATTTTATTTCAGAATTATGTTCGTTTGTTCATGTTTCAGGTTTTTAATGCTAAAGTGGTAAAAATAGTGAAAAGGAGTGAAAGTGGAACAAAATCGGGATGGGTATGTGCAAATTTGGGTGCTGTTAGTAGCGCTATAGCGCCACCAAGGGAGCGCCGTAGCGCTGTGAAGGATTTTGAAGCAAGAATGAATCTGACTTTAGCGCTACAACGCCACAATAATAGCGCTACAGCGCTAGGAAGAAATCTTTCAAGGTTTTGGTTCTGACTTTAGCGCTACAACGCTACAATAAGAGCGCTACGGCGCTAGTGCCCCAGATTTTGAAACGTTTTGCCACTGACAATAGCGCTACAAGGCTAAGAATATAGCGCTACAGCGTTGGTGACGCGATTTTCAGATTTCATACGACTTTTTGAAGGGTGTATTGGTCTTTTCACTTGGGAATACTTGAGGGTTATTTAAGGGACATTATTCTGCGATTTTGGGAGGATTGGAAGTTTTTATAAACCCTAGATAAAAAGAGGCTGCTGTAATTAGTTTTCTTTTTCATCTGAATTCTTAAGGTTAATTTTATGAACAATTATTTGCAGTTTATTTTTATCATGGCATTTATGAACTAATTTCTTTTATCTAGGAATTAATGTAGTCACTGGGATTTCTATTTAATTTTATTATGACTTTCTATTGATCTTTCTTTTCTATCTAATCTATTTGATGTGCGTTTAATGCTGGTAAATAATTGATCACTATTTGCTTGATTTAATGTTTTTGATTCAAAATTCGAAAGATGAAAATTTAATATGCTATCATTTTATAGACATAGGGTGCATATTGGACGAAAGTACCTATATGACTTGTGTAGTAATTAGGTTTCCATGTTTAATGCCTTTTATATGTTTAAGTTTATCACAGAAATGTAGAAAACTTGCATATAGATTGAGATCTTATGTCTTGAAAAAGAATAGGAATCGAATAAATTAACCTGCTATTAGAATAGAAAGAAGACATTTAGATTTGATTATTAAAATTAATAGGATGAACAGTTGATGAAATTAATTCCTAGGTTGTTTTTATTATTGATTCTTAAATACTGATTCTTTGTGTTGTTTCCAGTTCTTTAATTTTGGTTCATAGTTTATAGGATTTCTTTTATTTTTAATTGTTCACTTAAATTTTAATTAACCAAATAGAATTCGAAAATCAATTAGTGGTACTTGGGAGATAGTCTCTGTGGACGATATCCGTTCTTACGGAATTTATTACTTGACACGACTACATATACTTGCGTAGCTCTAAACTTTCGCAACACAACTTCAAGTAAACCAAGTCCCCCACCCTGTACTGAACATCACAACGCTTGCGGTCAGCTTGAACTTTCATCTTTAGTTGAGCACGATGCAAATTCTGTTTCAACAAACTAAGTACATCATCCCGAGCCTGCAGATTCTGCTCCACCGCTGACACCTTAGTGCTGGCTGGTTCAAAACGAAGCAATGGAGGAGAGTCTCGATGATAAAGAGCACGAAAATGAGTCATGCCAACCGAAGAATGGAAACAAGTATTATACCAATACTCTACCCAAGGCATCCATTTTGCCCATTGGCTGGGTTTCGAACTCACAAAACAACGTAGATATGTCTCCAAACACCGATTGACTACCT
Organism: Humulus lupulus; assembly: GCF_963169125.1. Lineage (NCBI taxonomy): Eukaryota > Viridiplantae > Streptophyta > Magnoliopsida > Rosales > Cannabaceae > Humulus > Humulus lupulus. The sequence continues at coordinate 16,929,198 of NC_084800.1, read as the reverse complement.
CTGTTTGGCCATCCGACTGAGGATGATATGTCGTGCTCTACTTCAAAGCTGTCCCTTCCAACCTGAATACTTCCTCCCAAAAGAGGCTAAGAAAGATCCCTATCCGACACAATAGACCTTGGAATGCCATGAAGTTTAATAACTTCTCTCACAAAGACAGTTGCTACTGTTACTGCTGAGAAGGGATGTTGAAGGGGTATAAAATGACCATATTTGCTCAATCTATCTACTACCACTAAAATGGAGTCAAATCCATTTGACATTGGCAGTCCTTCAATGAAATCCATTGAAATATCCTCTCAAACTTGCTCAGGGATTGGTAGAGGCTGCAATAACCCTGCTGGAGACTGTCCGAGGTACTTGTTTTGACACACGGCGTATTCTGCCACAAACCGTTGCACATCCTTGCGCATGCCACGCCAATATAGATCAGCTGCCAATCGCTGGAAAGTCTTGAAAACCCCTGAATGTCCACCCACATTGCTACCATGATACTCTTGCAGCAATAATGGAATGAAAGGAGACAAAGAGGGAATCACCAATCTGCCCTGAAACTTCTGTATTAATAGCAACTTCTGTATTAATAGCTAGGAATTCGAGAGCTTAGTTCTCTCCCACAAGGGGTTACACCCTACCAAATACTACCCCCCCCATCACTAATGAACTCCTCACCTTACTTTTATCCCAATACCCCAGCTGGAACCGTGTACCCTCCCACAATCTAAAACAACTCCAATAACAACTTACTCACCATCACAACTACTTATCCCCTTGCTACTCCCACACCCTTACCATTCCTATACCTCCTAGCCTATACGTACGTAAGAGGTGGCCTATTACCTTGTTAGAGGATATAGCAAGTAAGTTATCTAGGTTTCCAAAAGTGTCCCTAATTCATGTTCATCGTTCAACCAATGTGGTTGCTCATGTATTGGCAGCGCACACTCTTAGGATGGGTAGACAATTTCTTTAGTTAAACGTTATCTCTAACTTTCTTCAGGATATTTAGTCTTTTTAGGTTGTATGACATTAAAAAAAATTTCAATGAAGTTTTTCATTGCTAAAAAAAAAGAAAAAAAAAAAAAAGTCTCAATGAACCCTACAATCATAAGTAGGCAAAAGGTATAGCTTATTGCTAGATAGGTTCCAAGAGGACTATCTCAAACACTACATAAAAGCTACATGCACCAAACAACTCGGCGTCATCTCATTTTACAAGCCAACAATAAACTTATTTTCAGAACTTAATTGTAATCATCTTACTGCAACACTTATACTTTAGATACATCCAATTAATGGTATGAAATCTGAAAAAACAAACTTAAGAAGTATAAACGAAGTAATACTTACAGCCTTAATCGGAATCTCGTGAATGTCAAACCATGAAGGCATCATAGCACCACCTACAAGAAAAAGATAACCCTAAAAATTAGCATTATATCAAATAAGATTGTTCTGAAATGCCAGGGGAAAGAAAATTCCCAAACTACTAGTGCCTATGCCGAAAGAAACCTTCTATTTTAAATGTTTATACTATATAAAACTTTTGATATTGATTCATAGGTCTAGTTGTAGTACTAGGGTGAAAACAGAAAAGAAGTCAAAGTGATAAACTCATACTGAATTTTCCTAAGTTAACCTTTGTCACCTCAAAACAGCTTTAGTTCTCTTGTACTGCAAATATTAAATGACTTGGATACTATATTCGTATCTATATGGAACACCAGATAGATAATAGTTGAAGTATAATCGGGAACATAACACAACAAAAGTTAGTCTTCTCCAAACCATTTCAAAGAACTCAAAAGCACTTGCCAATAACAATAAAAACACATAAACAAAAAGATAGAAAACCCATGTGAGTAATTAAATTTTAAGTCATCAAAATAAATACATTGATAGAAGACAATCACAAGAATGAAAAAAGTGTATATGGAAATTACAACACACATAATTATTAATTGCCCAAAAGATTAGAAGTAAAAACGTACAATTGCAGGTGACTGGGTTCACAGGAGCAGAAGGGAAGGACCAGTCTGTGTTTCTGAACTCGGGTGAAGTGAATAAGTTCTTAATGGGTTCGTTCGCGGGTCCGGAGTCGCCACGGCCGTGAAGCCACAAAATGAAGCTTCGAGCCATGGAATCTGGTCTTCTAAATGATACGTACGGCCGGAAAACCAGCGTGAACAGCAAAGTGCCACATAGGGTGAGTGTAAGAAGAAGAATTGACTTGGCTAGTAGCACAAGCTTCATCTTCGATCATCTTCATCTATGGAGCTTTGAGCCGTAGACTCCGGTCAAGTTTCGGAAAAGACTTCAATACCCCGGCATGTCTAATTTTTTTTTTTAATTGTAGAGAAATAATTTTTATTTTTTACTTGATTACTTAAATTTTTCGTTCCTGTCATTTTTTTTATTTATACAGAAGCTTATTATTTTAAAATAGTATTATATGTATATTTTCAATCAGTGTATATGTTTTCTAGCACGGGTATTATTTTTTAATGATATTTAATTTCTATCTTTTTTTTTGGGGCAATATTTAATTTTTATTTTATTATACATGATAGTAGTATATAATTTTATATTATGATAATAATTTTATAAGTTTTGTAGATATATTATTATATATTTTGTGGTATGATACTTCATTCAAAAACTCATAAAAAAATTAAAAAAATCAAAATAATTTTAAAATAAAAACTAATTAAACTAACTAATATACATATACCATAATATTAAAATATTTAGAATAAAATAATAATTTGTTAAAAAACATATTTGGTAATATGTAATTTAAAAAATGTGATTAAGCTATTTTACTACACAATTAAAAACATAAATATTTACTTACTATACCATTAAGAATCATTTTGCATCATGCACCTAAAAAAACCGAGATAGAAAATTTCAGACACGAAATCTTTAAGGAGAACGACATTATTCGCCAAAACCAACAACTTAAAAAGAAAACAGCATCAATCGTTAAAAACGACATCATTGGTAGAAAAATATACTTTAAAAAAACTACAACCTCTAGAGAAAACGACAACCTCTGGTGAAAATGACATCTTCACTACAAAAGGACATAATTATGCAAAAACGACATCAATCGGAGAAAATGATATGATTTTCAAAAAACATCGTTAAAACGATAAAATTTTAAGGAAAAAAATTTAACAAATTAAAGGAGTTTCATCCCACTGCATGAAAATGAGATTAAAAACCATTATTTTCTTATTCAGACGCTGGAGAAGGAGCTAATTCAAAAAATAAAAAATTGGTAGAAAAGGAAACTATTTATTGATGAAGTGAGAACCCAAGTCCAAAGGCGATTCCCAACAATGTTGGCTTCCATGCAATTATCCAGGTAGATGAATTGAACGTTGTCTTTAATTGCATTAAGATAAAAACATAAATGTTGTTCTTTAAAAACAAAACTTATTCATATAAGCAAAGCAACAGAATACAAGCCTCAGAAAAGATGTCTCAAACTTTGTTTTTTCCCATTAAAAATGATTCTCAGCAATAATGACTTATTGATTAGGTGATATCACCATTAAATCTCTAAGAAGAACTTTGCAGACGAGTTTTGATCCATAACTCCAGATACTTAAGCTCTTCACTGCTTATTGAATGAGTAAGACCAGGATAAGCCTGCCAATGATAGAGCAAAGTTTGTCACGGGTCAAATATTAGTACAGAATAAGAAAAAAAGTCAATAAATCTATTGACCAGCAGTTATCATACCTTAAACTCGCAACTTATACCAGCTTTTTCAAGGAAAGGGGGGCCAGCTTGTCCTGCTTCAAACAGTACTGTTCTGTCATCCATTCCATGTGACCACAAAATAGGTGTCTGCATATACGTTTCAGATATGAGAATTTGTTGAAACACAAAAAACACACGGATGGAACTGAATTTCAAGCTTAGAGCTCACAATGTATTATAATATAATCAGTTTCCTCATCAAGTTAGATACATTAATTACAAAACAGCAATTAATTTGCATGTTTCACATCGAATGATTGCATGGAATGGATGACAGCAGAGGCAAAGTGAAGATGGGCCTTACTACATGTGCATTTGCTTACTACTTTCTTCGGAAAATGACAAGGGAAAAAAGAAAATTTGCAGACCAAGACTAGACATATCAGAACTATCCTAAGGAGTACCCTCTTGGCGTCTGGCGAAATTTGTTCAATTAATGATGAATTAAAGGGAACCCATCCGCTGAATACTGCACCTCCCCCAAGAGTTTTAGGGTAAAGAAGAACACTTGTCAGCGTCAAAGCACCTGGAGGAGATTGTTCGATATAGAAAGTTACTAGCAGTAAATGCAGACCAATAACGCAGTGATGTATACAAGTAAGTATAAGAGAGAGGGAAGGAGAAAGACAAACCTCCTTGACTAAATCCACACACAAATATATTATTAGGATTAGTGCCAGCAGCTATCTCTTTGTCAATCATCTTATGTACATTCTTTACAGCTTTAACCAAGCTACTTTCATCTTTTGGTGAATCCTGAAATATATTATTCACCAGAAATGATGGTATAAATGAGCTTACTTGGCACCACTATCAGTTTTGTTATTAAAAATGAAATGAATGATGAGATTTTCTAGAACAAATTTTTTAATACATTTTCAGGATCCCTGTTCAAATTTTCCAATACTATCCGTCTCAATGAACGCTACAATCATAAGGAGGCATAAAGGCCTAACTTATTGCTAGATAGGTTCCCAAAAGGAATATCTCAAACACTTCATAAAAGCAGCGCGCACCAAACAACTCGGCGGCATCTCATTTTACAAGCCAACAGTAAAGTTCTTTTCAGAACTTAATTGTAATCAACTTACTGCAATACTTTTACTAGAATTCATCCAACTCATGATCTGAAATCTTAAAAAATAAGTTTAAGAATTATAAAACATGTAATACTTACAGCCGTAACCGGAATCTCCTGAATGTCAAACCATGAAGGCATTATAGCACCATCTACAAGAAAAAGAGAACACTAAAGGTCATCATTATATCAAATAAGATATTTCTGAAGGGCCATGGGAAGGAAAATTCCATAACTTCCGGTGCCTACGCTGAAAGAAATCTACCATTTTTAATGTATATGTTATAGAAAACTTTTGAAATTGATTCATAGGCCTAGTTGTAGTACTAAGGGGAAAACTGAAAGAAGTCATTGTGATAATCTCATACTATATTTTCCTAGTCAACCTTTGTCACCTCAAAATAAGGTTAGTTCTCTTCTACTGCAAATGTTAAAAGACTTGAATACCATATAATTGTTGAAGTATAATCGGGATCATAACACAACTAAAGTTAGCCTACTCCAAACCATTTCAAAGAACACAAAAGCACTTGCTAATAACAATAAAAAAACACACAAACAGAAAGAAAGAAAACCCATGTGAATAATTACAATTTAAGTCATCAAAACAAATACATTGATGGAAGACAATCACAAGTATGCACAAAGTATATATAGAAACGAAAACACACATAATTAGTAATTGCCCAAAAGATTAGAAGTATAAACGTACAATTGCAGGTGACTGGGTTCGCAGGAGCAGAAGGGAAGGACCAGACGGTGTTCCTGAACTCGGGTGAAGTGAATAAGTTCTTGATGGGTTCGTTCGCGGGTCCAGAGTCGCCAAGGCCGTGAAGCCACAGAATGAAGCTTCGAGCCATGGATTCTGGTCTTCTAAATGATGGGTTAGGCCGGAAAACCAGTGTGAACAATGTAGTGCCACTTAGGGTGAGTGTAAGAAGAAGAATTGGCTTGGTTAATAGCACAAGCTTCATCTTCGATCATCATCATCCATGGAGCTTTGTGCCGTAGAATATGATCAAGCTTCTGAAAAGACTTAAATACCCCTCTGATTTCTTTTTTTTTTAATAATACCCCTCTGATTTCTATACTTCTGTTTGGGTCCTTAGGGTAGCCCAGCAAATTCGGATATAAGCCCAGCCCGGCTTTTGCAAATTCTGATTTCATGATTGTCTTTTTATAAGGAGGTCCTCTTTTTAAAAATATTCCTAAGCTAGTCATTCGTTTTCTTGTTGTTTTGTCTTTTTCTTTATTGACTTTATGTTTTGGTTTAACCTAAATTTTGTTTTATTAGTAGTTTAGAGTTTGAATTTTGAGAACTTACTTTTTGAATATTTCAAATAAACTCTTCAACTTAATTTTAATTAATTTTTTTTAATTAAAATCACAAATAATTTATCAAATTAATAATTTAAAATAAAAACATAATAATTATGTCTAATATCTGTACTATCATATTCAATAAATTTACGATTCTATTTAACAATCGAATGAGAAGAAGTCAGGGCTAATTTTTTGTTGTACTTTTGCTAATTTAATGTAATATTTGTGTTAAACAAATCATGTGCCGTGCACATGTTTATATATATAACGGTAGAAATAGACAAAAATAAAAATAGCAGTTGCTACTATCAATGGAAGAGGTTTAGGTTGTTTACTGAAAATAAGCTAAGAGGAAATGAATTGGTTAACCAAAATTATATAGGTAATCATAATTATATAGTTGTAGATATGAATGGAAGTCAAGTCTTGTCCCGTTGACTTATTCTTCCAATAGCCAAATATGACAAGTACAGGTGGTTTAATAAAAATTCGACCGCACAACTCAGCCAGTTTGAGCTGCACTCTTGATTAACCAGCAATATATTTACCGGTGTTACCATTATTTAGGGTTGGTCAGTTAACCATCATCATCATATATATATATATACATACAAGCACTACATTTTCAATTGTAAACCAAAGAAATTAAACCATTAAGATTTGGTATCATTGATAGAAATGGGGTTTTGGAAGAGTAATAGCATTATGTTGATTGCGAGTCTTTTGGTGTTGTCGATAATGGTGGAGGGAGCTATGGGCTCCAATATTGGGTACGGCCCCATTTCGAAAGGCCGTGATAGCAACTGCAAGGGTGGTAAATGCCTGCCTGATCCTTCCAACGGCTACTCCAGAGGTTGCGAAAAGGGAAAGGATTGCAGGGGCGGCAAACACCGCAACCGCCGCTTCGAGCCGAACCCATTGGATAGGCATGCCTAAACTTTATTCATATCATAATATTCATCTACTAATTAATATAACTGGCACAAGCATACATGTACTCACAAAAATAGGAAGGAGTAATAAATTGGATATTGTGTTTCCTTTCCTTATCAATGTCAGGAATTTTTTTTAGTAATATAGAAAAATGGGTATTATATAAAATTAGCATTATTTTTATTTGTGTGTATGTTTATTTTTTTATAAAAAATTATAGATATAATAGCATGTTTGGTTAATGGCTATGTTAGGTGTGTAGGTGTGACCGAGGGAAAAAGAGACTTAAGGGTCAAAAGTACAAAAAAAAATTGAGAGATCAAATGTATAATTTTTGAAAGAAACAGAAATTATAATAAAAACTTGTATATTAATTTTTTGTTCTTAAAATTTGTGGAGTAAAGCCCCCTCTTAATCAATGTGCCTCTCTGACCCTCGTGGCGCAGTTTTAAATAATTTATAACACTTAATAGTTAATAATGATGTTTGTACTACAAATGAGGAGGAGCCAAAGTTCAAATTAATCTAAAATTATCAAGGCAAAATAAAAATGTTAAGCCAAAGTCCTTATATTATATAATCGATGACCAAGTTCTATTATTAAACTTCAAATTAATTAAAAGTTAAGAAAAAAAGTAATTATTTGAAAGTATATAATTGATACATCTGAAGATAAAAAATTATGAAAGAAAATATAGTTTTACAAAGTTTGTTATTTTAACATCTTGATTGTTTTCAACTAATAAAAATTATGAAAAGGGTTTGATTGCTTTGTGTTGAAAAACTCCAATTTTAGAAATAGTATGTTGGACTTACGAACTTTGATTTAGTTACCGAATATATGTTTTTGAAAATTTAATTTGTGACACTAATTTTATATTATTTCTGAGTTAAGAAAATTGAAACTGTTTGGTTGAACTAAATGCAAAAACAATTTTTGTTTAATATTCTAGTTCTTACACAAAAGCATATTCGTTTTCTTTTAATTAACAAGTAAAAAATGTTCCAATAATGAATTTCGATTTTTTTTTAAAAGTTTTGTTAAATAATGTAATTGGACCGTTAAAAAATGTTTTTGAAGTAAAACAACAATTTTTATGTTAAACAACACTATTAATTAAAAATGACAATATTCTTGAAAAACGACAATCATCAAAATGATACTTTTCATAAAAAAACGACAACTTTATTCAACTGATATCCAAATTATTTTTTTGCCAAATTGTGATCACATTTCCATGAATAATCAACATTTAATTTCAATAGAAACTTAATGGAAACAAATACTTATGAAAAACATCTTCAAGCCTCTTCTTGATGAAATGTCACTTAAGACAGCAAAACCTATGTTCACATTAATAGTAAGTATAGAAACAATATGAACATGTGAACTTGTGGGATTTGAAGTGAATCTGTTAATATTATGAGTGTTTTCAATTAAAGAGAGACAAAGACCTAGACAATGCAAATTGAAGAAAAAAGATTGAGAAATTTTTTCGAATTAAAATATATGTTTTATGAGCAATGCTAAAGGGCACCTGTCGGGAGCTAGCTATTTGACTTATCCAAGTAGACAGAACGTGCAACACTTGCTAGCTCTCCAAACTAGTAAGTCAGCCTAAAACTCACGCCTGTGGTTATACAAACTTAATGGTTAGCCACAATCCATGTCTCTCACATGTGAATGACAATAACAAAGTATAAGCAAGCACGAAGCAAGTCATCTTAGTGGTACGTCCCACACAACAAACAAGCATACAACAAAGGTAAATGACACACAATAGCCCAATAAAGGCAACATACAGGCAACATAAAAACCATAAGGAATTATGCACATAGAAGTATAGATAAAAAAAATTGTTTTATTAAGATAAGGCAATGAAGTACACAACTTAAGCTTGTATCTGTTGATGGTCGCTGCCAGCGGGAGGCCCGCATGACGGGCTATTAGCTTAGTGGTAGAGTGCGCCCCTGATAATTGCGTCGTTGTGTCTGAGCTGTGAGGGCTCTCAGCCACATAGATAGTTCAATGTGCTCATCAGCGCTTGACCCTGAGATGTGGATCATCCAAGGCACATTAGCATGGCATACTTCTCCTGTTCGAATCGGGGTTTGAAACCAAACTTCTCCTCAGGAGGATAGATGGGGTGATTCAGGTGAGATCTAATGTAGATCCAACTTTTTATTCACTCAACCAGATATAAATATGGCAACTAGGGTTGTTGTTTCCATTATTATCTAATTAAAAGACCACAATAGATCTATGCTAAGATCATTTATTTACACCGGAATGGTATACAAAGTCAACAGATCTCAATGAATAGAAAATAGGATTTATGGCTACACAAATTGTTGAGGGTAGTTCTAGATCTGGTTCAAGACGAAATGGTGAGTAATGCATGATTACTTAACAGGAGGATTCACTGCAAATACTAGCCTGGCTCATTATTGTAACGCCCTAACTCCAGGGACCGTTACGGTGTGCCTTGTAAACAGTGCTAAACTCGCTAATCGAGTCATTTGGCCAAAATCGTGAACTAAGTATGATTAGCGGTTTAGGGATTAAACATTTTGGATAAGTTGTAACGTTTCACTAGAACGTTTAATATATATACATTGGGATCCCGAGAATAAAGTTTCAGAGTTTATTACAGAAAATATATATAATAAGCCGTCCTAGGCGGCAAAACAGGGTTCAACCCTAGTTCCACTTTAAACCTCGGCCGTAGCGGACGAGCAGCTGCATATGTACACGTCATCACCTAAGCTCTTCAACTCAAGGATGGTCCAACTTCCTCTTGCATTTACCTGCACCACGTAGCACCCGTGAGCCGAATCCCAGCAAGAAAACCCAATAAAGTATGCTATAATGTCAACAACGATCATAGTAACCATTCAAGACTATCAGTCCAAACAAATAGGTGACAATAGCCAAAAGTCACAATACTGAGCATCGCTCCTTCTAGCCATGTGACGATAGGATCACCAGGGCTTAACTGACAAGTGATCCTTTCATAAGTTTGATTAGGACAGGTGCATGGTGAATGGTCACCAACATAACCTTCCTCCCGACCCTAGAGTCATGCAATGGACAGCGTCCCTTGGCCATGTGACAAACAGTCACCGGGGTCATATACCTTGGCCATAAACATCTGGTCGTAGACCAGGCAAGCGCTTAATAGTTCTTCGACCTTAGGGTCGGTCTGGCATTAATGCCATATAGCCATTCAATGCATGATTTTCGACTTAAGCTTGATTAGGACAGGTGCAAGGTGATTAGTCACCAAGATAACCTTCCTCACGACTCTAGAGTCGAAACTATGGACAACGTCCCTTAGCCATGTGGCAAACGGTCACCGGGGTCATATACCTTGGCTATAGTCATCTGGTCGTAACCAGGCAAGCGCTTATAAGTTCTTCGACCTTAGGGTCGGTCCCGCATTAATGCTATAGAGCTATTCAATGCGTGATCATCAACTTTAGAGTCGGTCCCTGACTAGTCAGTGTCGTTCACGAGTAAGACATGCCACCAATCATATATCACATGTTCAATATCCATAAACAATGTATTTAGCATGCTCACTAACAGATACCAGTACAATTAGGACCATGCACAACCACAAAGGCTCAAGCTCTGAACAATCTCATACCCAGTATACAATGTAACGTCCCTAAGGTAGGGTACGTCTGCCACATACTCGTAATTCTAGGGTTTACGAGTATGTAAGGCACTTGACCAAAAGAATTAAATAAAATGATACGAAGAAATACAGAAAAATTTAAAACTTTTATATAAACTTATTAGAAGAAATTATTACACGTATGAATACTTTAAATTTAAGGCAGCCATATGAAAACTCTAAACCATTATTGCATTGCTACTGAGTCCGTGCTCCACAAGTTGCTCAACAGCTAAAGCCACACCTGGAAAAATGTTGGAAAATAACATAATGAGCTAACGCTCAGTAAGCAAATCTCATGCATACACATACACATGAATGTCGTGAGTTTGTAGTGCACATATACTAATATGCTGACTTATATACTTATGCATTTCATTTATTGCTCATGCACTTTCAAACTTTACTTTTATGCTCTTTCTTTTAGTTTCACATTTTTATGGGCCCGATTTCACTTGTGCACACTGTTTGATTCAGCCAATGCCTGCAGGGCTTGTTACACATATCATATAGAATCCCATGGGTTCTCCTCCGGCTAGCCATCGTCTCAGCTAGGCTCATCATAACACTCATTTCATCGTTGCCATAGCTGCCATACTTATTACACATATGGAGGAGAAAGACGGGAACATGGCAAACATATCTGAATGGTCAACTCTGACCTAGCCCACACTAGTGGACGGCCACTATAAGCCTTAATAGACCTCCGTCTTCTTTACTGAACTTACTTGATTGCTTCATCGAAACAGTGGCACCCTTTTTAACATCTTATTATCACTTTGCTTAAGCCTTGTGTCATTAAAATGTTTAACTTTACATAAAACTTTTCAAGACATTTCATAACTTTTCTCATATTCATATGCATGGTCTTATATCACATAATAATGTATCACATAACTGTACATGCCATGCATACATGCTGATGCTGAAATGCCAATGTTCATGTTCATGATTCATGTTGATGGTATTCAATCAAGGCATTGTATCACATCTCATATAACTCAAAACATCTTTAGTCATAATACATGAAGCTTTGGGTTGGTGGCGTTGTTATACCTTAACGTAGAGCTATGGCTCAGGTCTAAGGTTTCCAGCCTAAAAACTTAAACGCTTCATATATCATAACATATAACAAATCATGAACATAGAGTGATCCACATATCCATCAACATAAGAACACATACTTGCACATAATTCATATCATTCTTAACCAAGTAAGACATCTTTCACATATCACAGAATTCATCAATTACATATCACACAACACCCTTATGGTGTTCATATAACCATTCTTCACATACTTATCATATGCATCATCATCATACCATACTTAACTCATCAGATGTACACAATCAATGTAGTCATGCATCTTATACTTAAGCACAAAAGGTGAGATTTACTTACCTTAGGTCCTTAGCTTATTTTAAAATTCCTCACCAAGAGTCAATCAATCAAATCCATACAAATCCTATTCAAGGCACATCATTTATTAAATTCTATCAAAATCATAAATATACACTATTGATAGTGTATATTAATAATACCAGAAACTATATAAATGATAATAATAAATTATTATCAACGTAATGCAAATAAATCTTCATATAAAACCATGCTTTAAACCTTGCTCATAAGATAATGTACCCTTATGATAATAATAATAATAATCCCAATAAAAATAATAATTATCGTCTATAATTAAACTTATTTCGATATTAATAACAAAATGCTTCAATAGCAATACGTATATGGATGTATATATTCAAATAGTCATTTTATAAAAGAAATCATATTTTTAACATAAAGTTGTAATAATCAATATAATGATAATAATATAAATATAAATATTTATATTATTATTAATTAGTCATAATATCAATTCCAGTGATATAATAAATATACTTTCTCCAAACTTCACTGGTCTTACAAATATCAATAACTGTAGGAAACTAATATTTGATATTATTTTAATATTCAAATATTAATATACAATAATAATGGTTAGATAATAGGTTTACTATAAATCATACTTTTCATATATATATATATATATATATATATGAATATGTATTCTTGATTTACTTAACAAAATAATAACAATAATAATTAAAATTACTTAATCATAATAATTTCCATATTAATATAAAATCAATTAAATATGTATTTTTATACTTGATTTAATATCTAATATTTTCTAGAAAATTAGACAGCACAACGGCTATAAAGTGGACAATTCCAAAATCAAAACCTGTATCAAAAATATATATAATCCCAGACAGCCAGTAAATTACAGAAAATATTCCATATATCAATAATATATAATTATATACTATAAATACACATAATAACAATTACTCTAATCAATCACAATTAAATCACAATATATAGGTTAAAGAAATTATACCAAAATGATCGGGTTCCACAATAAGTCAAACGATGATTTTCTGAGACTCAAAACGTACTTCGGAACCTCGAACACTAAGTTTCGACCGTCGGTCTACGGTGGATCGCGGTGGCTCGTGGTGGGCCCACCACCCAACTATGGTAGATGTAGGAACAAGTTATTGGGTTTTGAAGCCCACAACACGAGGAGCACGATGGTGGTGACGGATCGGCAAACGGATGCCCGAGGTGGCCGAATCGCAACTTTGAAGTCGCGGGGTGGCCGAACTTAAATCGAGTGGTTGAGGCGTTTAATCGGCGAGTGAGCTCTAGATTCCCGCGTGGGTCGATAGTTCGGAGGCCTCTGAATCCAACGGTCCGGCGCGTGGCTAAAAATGGTGGCCGGAAAGTACTCCTGCGACGTCGGCAACAGTAACACGCAGAGAGAGAGAGAGAGAGAGAGAGAGAGAGAGAGAGTTTCTGAGGAGAGAGAGAGAGGGGCTCGGGTAAAATGAAAGGCTGAAGCCTTTTATTTTATTTTTATTTTATTTATTTATTTATTTATTTTTAAAAATTACACTTGGACCCAAAATACTAAAATTCTTTTCAAATAAGCCCTTTAGCCAAACTTTCTTAATTTTATAAAAATCCCCAATTAAAATTATATGACATTTGGGTCCAATACTTGACTACTCAAGTTTCTCTTTCTTTAATCTCATTAAAAACATAAAATCATATTTTAAACACTATTTTTCCATTACTATTTCTTAAATTTGTAAAGTTGTACATTTTATGTATTAAAACTTTGATTTATAATAAATAAATGTATTATGAAAATGTTGGATATTACAATCCTTCCCCCGTTAAAATAATTTCGTCCTCGAAATTTCAAACTAAAATTTGATAATCGGAGACAAGAACTACCATTACAAATAAACAGAACAACATTTCACAGCATAAGATTTTATACACAACACTTACTTTCACCCCGAAAACAAAACTTATTCCTGACTTCTTGTAATCCTTATCATATATAAAAAGGCGAGGATGTGTAAACACCTCACATGAGGACTACAATATAGATAGAAAGGAAATAAGCTATAACAATAGTATAAATTACAATGAATGTATACGAAAATACAAACGAATCCTCATCATCCATACTTTTGAACACAAACCACATAACGTAAGAAGAGAAAATGACCATCATCATGAAAACATCCTTGATCTTCATGTTTTACAGTCAATTTTTTTTTTTTTTTTTAAGCAGATGCAAATGACTGGTTATACCTTGATAATAGATGCTAAATTGAGCAACAAGTTTGTTCAATAGAAAGTTTTTCGGCATAAAAAAATTGGATAACTAGAAAACAATTATATAGCCGATGAAGATTATTCTTTAAAACCAAGTCTCTGTGAAACCCTTTCGTTGTCAAAACCGACTTCTTGCCCTGAATGAGAAATAGTGAGATAGGCCATTCATTAGGTACCAGTTCAGAAAAGCCTGACTCTCATTCTTTCTCTAAGAAAACATTTAAAAATCAAAATTGTTTCCAAATGTATAAAATAATAAAGGGCATATTGATACTATGCTAGAATGCAAATAACCGTGGCCACTCGGAAATTCACACACTTAGCTTAGTATCCCTTCATTGAATAAAACATGGGATAAGTCTTGACTGACCAATCCACCACTTCATCTACTAAAACGAATAATTCTCACATGTCTAATAAGTTAGACATGTCTCATTTCAACACCTATACCAATAATACTCAGTCATCACTTCACACAAGTAATACATTATCTTACTTTCGGGATAAAACAGCTAATATACTATAATTTAATCGCCGAAAGTAATTCACACTACAGAGTAATTCAGTAAATAACATTTATCACCTCGATTCATTCAACAATTTACAAATTGTTTCCATGTTCAAATCAGGATCGCAAAATCAATAGAAGTGATTTCCATGTCGACAACATCTAATAAGTTTGACTTTCATTATCAGAGAGGATAGCGTAACACATTGAACAAGATAAAATCTGTGATATCTATCTTGAAAACAAACAAATTCAAGGATCCAATGACCCAACAGTTCAACACATTTTTCTATAAATAAAATTCATCACATACACACTAAAACACAATCAATCTCAAGCTTTTGAAAACCAAATCATTATTACTTCCGTCCATTACTCAAGCTAAGCAACCCATGGCATCCTCATCATCTCAGCTGAACTTAGACCTAACTTTAGCTTTACCTGAGCCAAATCTTCCCACTATCGAATCTTCACCACAAATTTCTGCACCCCTACCACAGCTAATGGTGTATCCTACGGTACACATCCCAGAACGAAATACTCAATTTCCCAGAGTTTGGCTTCCCAAATTTTATTCTGATACTGGCCTTGTCACGGTGGAGGATTCAGCTATGCTCGATAAAAAGGTGGCCATTAGTATAGGTCAAAGCATACTCACCCCTAAAGACCAAATAATTTTATCCCATAGGTCAGACCTACAAGCTGTAAAAGATTCCTTAGTTCTTACCACTCAGGCGGCAGCATCGGTCTCAAACCTAGGCCAACGGGTTCTTGCAAGAGAACAAGAGGTTGACCACTTGAAAAGGTATATAGAAACACAAAAACAAGAGATGATAACCATTAGAAATGCCAACAAGGCATTGACTCGAGAGAAAGAGAAGTTGGTTAAGGAGAATGGGACTTTAACTACACTTCTTGCTAACTACTCAGTCGATATGAAGGAAAAATTTCAGACACTGCAAACTACTGGGGAGACCCTTAGAGTTGAACAACAAAAGTTGATTGACGAGGTAGAACGTGTCCAAAACCCCAATCCTTAATAGATTATGTATTTTTTTTTTTTTTTTTATCTATATATTACTACTGTTTCACTAAAGTCTCTTATTGTGTGTGCTCTCAGCAACAACCTAAAACTTTGCTCTCCAAAACACTAACCTGACATATTAACCCTTAACACACTAACTGAACTGATAGATCACTTTCAAAGCTTGAGAATATCAATTAACAATCCAAACATTGACATCGATAAATCATCAATTATTTATCACATCAATAATAAAGGCATGCATTCAGATAAATAACAAACTTCAATTTCTCTACCGTGCATGAGAATATTCATTTAATCCAAGCTCATACTTATATCATGGAAACTCAAACACACAATGAGTTTCTAATACAATTATACAACATCATTAACATACATTAACTAAAATATGGATAAATTATACTAACCATTAACGTGTGGCTTGTCTTGTGGCGGAACTCAGTAGCATTTCAGATCCCAAAATCTAATAACATAACGAGTATACGACATCTACAAACTCAAAGCTCTGATACCATTTGTAACGTCCCTAAGGTAGGGTACGTCTGCCACATACTCGTAATTCTAGGGTTTACGAGTATGTAAGGCACTTGACCAAAAGAATTAAATAAAATGATACGAAGAAATACAGAAAAATTTAAAACTTTTATATAAACTTATTAGAAGAAATTATTACACGTATGAATACTTTAAATTTAAGGCAGCCATATGAAAACTCTAAACCATTATTGCATTGCTACTGAGTCCGTGCTCCACAAGTTGCTCAACAGCTAAAGCCACACCTGGAAAAATGTTGGAAAATAACATAATGAGCTAACGCTCAGTAAGCAAATCTCATGCATACACATACACATGAATGTCGTGAGTTTGTAGTGCACATATACTAATATGCTGACTTATATACTTATGCATTTCATTTATTGCTCATGCACTTTCAAACTTTACTTTTATGCTCTTTCTTTTAGTTTCACATTTTTATGGGCCCGATTTCACTTGTGCACACTGTTTGATTCAGCCAATGCCTGCAGGGCTTGTTACACATATCATATAGAATCCCATGGGTTCTCCTCCGGCTAGCCATCGTCTCAGCTAGGCTCATCATAACACTCATTTCATCGTTGCCATAGCTGCCATACTTATTACACATATGGAGGAGAAAGACGGGAACATGGCAAACATATCTGAATGGTCAACTCTGACCTAGCCCACACTAGTGGACGGCCACTATAAGCCTTAATAGACCTCCGTCTTCTTTACTGAACTTACTTGATTGCTTCATCGAAACAGTGGCACCCTTTTTAACATCTTATTATCACTTTGCTTAAGCCTTGTGTCATTAAAATGTTTAACTTTACATAAAACTTTTCAAGACATTTCATAACTTTTCTCATATTCATATGCATGGTCTTATATCACATAATAATGTATCACATAACTGTACATGCCATGCATACATGCTGATGCTGAAATGCCAATGTTCATGTTCATGATTCATGTTGATGGTATTCAATCAAGGCATTGTATCACATCTCATATAACTCAAAACATCTTTAGTCATAATACATGAAGCTTTGGGTTGGTGGCGTTGTTATACCTTAACGTAGAGCTATGGCTCAGGTCTAAGGTTTCCAGCCTAAAAACTTAAACGCTTCATATATCATAACATATAACAAATCATGAACATAGAGTGATCCACATATCCATCAACATAAGAACACATACTTGCACATAATTCATATCATTCTTAACCAAGTAAGACATCTTTCACATATCACAGAATTCATCAATTACATATCACACAACACCCTTATGGTGTTCATATAACCATTCTTCACATACTTATCATATGCATCATCATCATACCATACTTAACTCATCAGATGTACACAATCAATGTAGTCATGCATCTTATACTTAAGCACAAAAGGTGAGATTTACTTACCTTAGGTCCTTAGCTTATTTTAAAATTCCTCACCAAGAGTCAATCAATCAAATCCATACAAATCCTATTCAAGGCACATCATTTATTAAATTCTATCAAAATCATAAATATACACTATTGATAGTGTATATTAATAATACCAGAAACTATATAAATGATAATAATAAATTATTATCAACGTAATGCAAATAAATCTTCATATAAAACCATGCTTTAAACCTTGCTCATAAGATAATGTACCCTTATGATAATAATAATAATAATCCCAATAAAAATAATAATTATCGTCTATAATTAAACTTATTTCGATATTAATAACAAAATGCTTCAATAGCAATACGTATATGGATGTATATATTCAAATAGTCATTTTATAAAAGAAATCATATTTTTAACATAAAGTTGTAATAATCAATATAATGATAATAATATAAATATAAATATTTATATTATTATTAATTAGTCATAATATCAATTCCAGTGATATAATAAATATACTTTCTCCAAACTTCACTGGTCTTACAAATATCAATAACTGTAGGAAACTAATATTTGATATTATTTTAATATTCAAATATTAATATACAATAATAATGGTTAGATAATAGGTTTACTATAAATCATACTTTTCATATATATATATATATATATATATATGAATATGTATTCTTGATTTACTTAACAAAATAATAACAATAATAATTAAAATTACTTAATCATAATAATTTCCATATTAATATAAAATCAATTAAATATGTATTTTTATACTTGATTTAATATCTAATATTTTCTAGAAAATTAGACAGCACAACGGCTATAAAGTGGACAATTCCAAAATCAAAACCTGTATCAAAAATATATATAATCCCAGACAGCCAGTAAATTACAGAAAATATTCCATATATCAATAATATATAATTATATACTATAAATACACATAATAACAATTACTCTAATCAATCACAATTAAATCACAATATATAGGTTAAAGAAATTATACCAAAATGATCGGGTTCCACAATAAGTCAAACGATGATTTTCTGAGACTCAAAACGTACTTCGGAACCTCGAACACTAAGTTTCGACCGTCGGTCTACGGTGGATCGCGGTGGCTCGTGGTGGGCCCACCACCCAACTATGGTAGATGTAGGAACAAGTTATTGGGTTTTGAAGCCCACAACACGAGGAGCACGATGGTGGTGACGGATCGGCAAACGGATGCCCGAGGTGGCCGAATCGCAACTTTGAAGTCGCGGGGTGGCCGAACTTAAATCGAGTGGTTGAGGCGTTTAATCGGCGAGTGAGCTCTAGATTCCCGCGTGGGTCGATAGTTCGGAGGCCTCTGAATCCAACGGTCCGGCGCGTGGCTAAAAATGGTGGCCGGAAAGTACTCCTGCGACGTCGGCAACAGTAACACGCAGAGAGAGAGAGAGAGAGAGAGAGAGAGAGAGAGAGTTTCTGAGGAGAGAGAGAGAGGGGCTCGGGTAAAATGAAAGGCTGAAGCCTTTTATTTTATTTTTATTTTATTTATTTATTTATTTATTTTTAAAAATTACACTTGGACCCAAAATACTAAAATTCTTTTCAAATAAGCCCTTTAGCCAAACTTTCTTAATTTTATAAAAATCCCCAATTAAAATTATATGACATTTGGGTCCAATACTTGACTACTCAAGTTTCTCTTTCTTTAATCTCATTAAAAACATAAAATCATATTTTAAACACTATTTTTCCATTACTATTTCTTAAATTTGTAAAGTTGTACATTTTATGTATTAAAACTTTGATTTATAATAAATAAATGTATTATGAAAATGTTGGATATTACATACAAAGCATGTCCTAATCACATGTTTCTCATGCACCGTATGCAATATATCCAACAATCCATCATGCACCTATAACAGCGATGCATGTCACGTTTAATAGTCAACCAACACACATCAAGAATAGCCATGCATGTCATACATAATAATCAACCGACATGCATCAATGATAACCACACATGTCATACTCATTAATCAACTAACATGCATCATAATAGCCATGCATGTCACATATACACAGGGTGCAGTTTTCTTACCTCAAAGCCGAGCTAGAACGATTAAAAGAACGACCCTTGAGAACGATCAACTTTTAGTCCTTTAGCGGTCACCTAGTCATAACCAAATATAAGGTATCATTAATAAAAATGATAACTGAGGGTTCCCAAACCAAATCCCAGCCCCCGAGACCTCAAATATTACCCAACCGGGTACTAAGTCCAACCCCGAGGCCTATGGTAAGAATCCCTAAGCTAAAAACCACTTTTTAGCAAATTTGGCCTTAAGGGCTGTAGCACCCACATTATTTTGATATATATAGCCAATAATCACATGATTGCATTGCATTACATATCATACAATATGTATAATTTGAGCATATGCATATTCTTATAAGTGTTTTCATGTATAAGTATAAAAGTTGTGTATGTGATGTCTATATGTATGCTCAATATTATTAACCTTGTGGCATTTGAGTTGTCTTTTATGGGTGTTTGATGTGCTCAAGATATAAGAAAGTATGAAAAATATGGACAAGGCATGGAATTAAGTGTTGAAAGTGAGATATAGAAGGCAAAATAGGTTAAGTAGTGGAAAATAGTACAATGTCGATTACTAGTATTTCGGTGTAAAATTGAGTATTTATGGATTTACCAAATGTAATCGAGGTAGGATTAAGGTCTCATTGATGATGTAAAAATGGTTTTAGAACCATTAGATCAATTCTTGATGGGAGGTATACATAATCAGTGGTATGGATGCAAAGTCAAAACGAGCTTAGCATAAGTGCGCTACGCTCGATCGGGTAAGCATAACTATTGGGTATGAAGTCATATGGACCTAAGGTTTGGTGTGAGTGTTTTACACATAAGGATAATAGGCCTAGCAGATGATTAAGTCGAAATTATTGAAGTGATAAGGTTTTCATAAGTCAAAAGGTGAAATGATGAGATGAAAGGTGTCAACTTTTGACAACAAGGCTAAATCATTGAAAATAAGGAATTTTCATCAAACCTTATCACTTTGCACGACCATTATTCTGAAAAACAGAGAGAAAAGAAAACCAAAAACCATTTCTTGGCTGGTTTGAAGAAATTCTAAGGAGATCCAAGTGAAAGCAAAGCCAAAGAAGTAGATTAAGCTTAGTTCTAGCCTTTTTATGGTAAGTTCTTGTACTTGGAAGTTAAACTATGTTTTTTGAATTTTTCTGAGAACTTATATATGGTGTTTTATCCTTTTTAAGATATTTCTTGGGGTTTCCAAGTGGTTTGAGGTTTAGAAAAGCTTGAAGAGATTGTTTTCGCCGAAAAGTTGCTCGGTAAGTGAAATTTTGTGTTTTATGAGGTTTTTGGGGTTCTTGGAGTACAAGAAGATTTTTGGTTATTTGATTGAGTTTATAAGAGAGTATATATGTTTATAAATGTTTGAATATATGTGGAGACTCATTTAATTTGGGTGATGATCTAGGAGATAAGAATTTTATCAAAATCGGTATATGATAACATTATGATGAATCATGTTGGTATTTGGGATATATGGTTATGGCAGGTTAATTGATGTTGATTATTGGTGTATTTTGATATTTGAGGATAGCTAAAATTAAGGGGAAACTCTGTCAAAATTTCCCCAAATGTCTAAGATAAATCTAATGCTCGATCTAGGTGGTTTAAGGCATTTTAGGCATGTTTTGGGTATGAAATTTGATATGAAGTCTTATGGGTATTTTTTAAATGAGAGTTCAATGTATTACTGCCATCATTATGATGAGAAATCCATGCTATTCTCAGGATAAGCACATCAATACCTAAGACATCACTTGTTACACGGTGAAATATATTGTGGACAAAAGGTAAGTAAAGTACTCAACTGCAACACAAGAATTATGTGTTATGTGAAAGTATGCATTATATGAATATTTTGTGAGTAAGTGGTATTAACATACAGTGACACTTCATCATAAATTTGTATGCATGGCATAATAGTGATATGGTAAATTATTATATGATATAAGACCATGCATGATATTATGATGATTAATTATATAATGCCTTTGCAAGTTTTGTGCAACATAAAAGAAAGTTGTAATAAGAAGTTTAAGTTCAGTGCCACTGTTTTGAAAAGGCAAATGAAAGTGTTAATAAGTGTAAACGGATGCCTATAGTAGGCTTATAGTGGCTGCCCAATAATTTGGGCTAGGTTTAGTGAACCAATTATATTGTTTGCCATATTTCCGTTTTTATTCTCCTCCATATGAGTTATTGTTATATGTATTGACACCACAGTGTGTGGCCGCCTTAACTCTTGAGCCTGACGGGGCAACGATGGAATAAGGTTTTTAATGTGCCCTACTGTGGTGAAGGCTAGCCGGAGGAGAACCCATGGGATTTTGTATTATATGTGTAACAAGCCCTGCAGGCATTGACCAATTCAAACAGTGTGCACAATATTAAGGGGCCCAAAATTTAAAAAGAAGTTGTATATGTCCATTGATATTGGGTAATCATTAGCATTGCATGCATTACTTTGCTTACTGAGCTTTAGGCTCACAGTTGTCTTGTGTTGCAGGTAGAGAAAGAAATATGTGAATGATATGAGGAGAACTGAAGCATGGTCCTGACCCTGATTTGTACATATGAACACATCGACCTTTTTGTGGGTTATTTCAGTTATCAGTGAGATGTTTGTAATAAAGTGTGAAGTTATGTTTTGAAAATAAATTGGGTTATTTAATACTTATGTATAATATGTTTGAGACACACTTTATGTTTAATGTAAATAAGGTGAAATAAGTTTTCAAGTTTAAAAAAAAAAAAAAAAAAAAAAATATGTCCAGACTTCCGCAGAAATAAATTATGATATAGTTTTAAAACGTAACACCTCAAATATGGTTTTTAACTAAAATAAGTGAGGGTGTTACAAGTTGGTATCAGAGCGCCATGGTTAAAATGTTCTTGTAGACCGTTCATATGTACACATTGAGGAAAGGATAATGCTCAGTTCATCTGTAAGTTTTATGTGTGCATTTATTATGTGCTGGTTGCATGCATCATGTGCTTTATTGGCTAAATGACATAAGTTATGGACATTTTGTCTTAAAAGATATATAATAACACAGATGGATCATGAACATGGAATTGGGGCTACTGAAGGCTCTTGCAGCAATAAATATGAACAAGAAATGGCTCAACTTCGAGCGGTAGTGAATAGACAGGCTGAACAAATTGAGAAGTTGTTAGCAGAACAACGACAAAGGCAAGCACCAACACCACCTACTGAAACTCCAACACCTCCACAAGCTCCACCTCCACAAGCTCCACCTGCAGTGCACCCCATGGAACCATTATATGAACGGTTCCGAAAACAACGCCCACCAGTATTTGAAGGTAGCACTGACCCACTTGACGCACAAGACTGGAAGAGTTCTTTAGAAGACATCTTTGAGTTCATGCAACTAAGTGACAGGGAAAAAGTTTCTTGTGCTGCACATACACTTAAAAAGGATGCTAAGATCTGGTGGGAAGTGGTTAAGCAGACTAGAGAAGTGAATCAGATGACTTGGGCAGAATTTGAACTGGTCTTCAATGAGAAGTTTTATAATGAAGCTGTGTTGACTGCCAAATTAAGTGAGTTCACTAGATTGCAACAGGGGAATCTATCAGTGGCTGAGTACGCCAGGACATTTGACCGGTTAGCCAAGTTTGCACCAGACTTGGTTAACACTGAAACTAGTAGAGTGAATCGCTTCCTGGAGGGTCTACAACCAGAATTGGCTAGAGATGTAGATATGGGACGTACAGGGCCTCTTTCTTATGCTCAGGCTGTGGAGAAAGCTTTGAGAGCTGAACATAGAGAAGAAAAAATAACAAAAGCTAAAGCTGCTACTAGCACGCCTCGTAGAGACACTCCATTCAACAAAGAACAAAGCCGCTTTCACAATGACAACAAAAGAGGGGCCCAGAATTTCCAATTTAGACAAGGACAGAATAAGAAATTTAAAGGAGGTCAGCAAAACAGGCAACCTGGATTCCAACAAATGCCACGATGTCAAACTTGTGGAAAGAATCATTTCGGGGAGTGCAGGCTTCTAACTAAGAGCTGCTTCAAATGTGGCAAGGGGGATCATTTTATCAAAGATTGTCCATTGATGAAGAACCAACAAATGAAGGATGAACCTCAGAGGACAAATGCTAGGGTGTTCACGATTACTCAGGCTGATGCTGATACCAACAACTCTGTTGTGTCAGGTGATATTTTTGCATCTGGTATTCTCACTCATGCATTAATAGATTCAGGTGCCACGCATTCATTTGCATCATTGACATATGTAAAAAGGTTGGGTAGATCGTGTGAAAAATTGTCAGAAGTTTTTAGTACAATGTTACCATCTGGAGAGATTCTGTATTCTACTCATTGGTTGAGGGGGGTTCCTATTTGCATTGATGGTAGGGAATTATATGCTGATCTAATAATGTTAGAGATGGCCGATTATGAGGTGATTTTGGGTATGGATTGGCTTTCAAAGTATAATGCCACTATTGATTGTAGAAGGAAAACAGTGATATTTAAGCCTTCAGAGGAAGATGAGTTTATGTTTACTGGAGCGACATCAAAAAGTTGCATTCCATTAATTTCTGCTATGAAGGCCAGGCGACTGTTGGAAAGTGGATGTGTGGGTTATCTCGCCAGTGTGGTTGACACGTATAAGGAGCAAAAGTTAAAACCGGAAGATGTACCAGTAGTTAGAGATTTCTTAGAAGTATTTCCAGAAGATTTACCGGGATTGCCTCCAGACAGAGAAATTGAATTTGTGATTGAGCTACTTCCTGGTACAGCCCCTGTGTCCAAGGCACCTTATAGAATGGCACCAGCAGAACTAAAGGAATTAAAGATACAGTTGCAAGAACTCCTGGATAAAAAGTTTATCAGGCCTAGTTTTTCACCATGGGGAGCTCCGGTGCTATTTGTGAAGAAAAAGGATGGGACGATGCGAATGTGTATTGATTATAGAGAATTGAACAAGTTAACAATCAAGAATAAGTATCCACTTCCTAGAATTGATGATCTTTTTGATCAATTACAAGGAAGAGGAGTGTTTTCAAAGATTGATTTGAGATCTGGGTATCATCAATTAAAGATTAGAGAAGAGGATGTACCAAAGACCGCATTTCGAACTCGGTATGGCCATTATGAGTTCCTTGTGATGCCATTTGGATTAACTAATGCTCCAGCTGCATTCATGGACTTGATGAACAGGGTGTTTAAGGACTACCTTGATAAGTTTGTAATAGTGTTTATTGATGATATCTTGGTGTATTCTCGATCCCAAGAAGAACATGAGGAACATTTGAGGTTGACGTTGGAGAAATTAAAAGAAAAACAACTCTATGCCAAATTTAAGAAATGTGAATTTTGGCTAGAGAAGGTGGCATTTTTGGGCCATATAGTCTCAAAAGATGGTATTGCGGTGGATCCATCAAAGATTGAAGCTGTTAGTAAGTGGAATAGACCAACAAATGTTTCAGAAGTAAGGAGTTTTCTGGGATTAGCAGGCTATTACCGAAGATTTGTTGAAGGATTTTCCAAGATAGCAATGCCATTGACACAACTCACGAGGAAGAATCATAAGTTTGAATGGACTGAAGCTTGTGAGAAAAGTTTTCAAGATTTGAAGCAAAGATTGGTTTCTGCTCCAGTACTTACTATTCCATCTGGATCAGGAGGACTTGTGATTTATAGTGACGCTTCAAAGCAAGGTTTAGGGTGTGTGTTGATGCAGAATGGCAAAGTCATAGCTTATGCTTCTAGACAATTGAAGGACTATGAACAGAAGTATCCAACACATGATCTGGAGTTGGCAGCAGTTGTTTTTGCACTAAAGATTTGGAGACATTATCTGTATGGTGAGAAGTGCGAAATATATACCGATCATAAAAGTCTCAAGTATTTCTTCACTCAGAAGGAATTAAATATGAGACAAAGGAGATGGTTGGAGCTAGTGAAGGATTATGACTGTCAAATACTTTATCATCCTGGAAAAGCAAATGTAGTTGCAGACGCACTGAGTAGAAAGTCTCATGGTAATGTGTCATTTTTGAGGAAACTGACAAGACCACTTCAGGAGGACATGTGCAGAGCGGAGATTGAGGTGATCACAGGAAGATTATCAGTGATGACTATTCAGTCTACCTTGTTAGAGAGAATCAAACAAGGTCAATGTGAGGATCCTTACTTGGTGGAACAAAAAGGTGAATTGGAAAGTGGGAAGGTCAATGAGTTTAGTGTGTCATGTAATGGGATGCTAAAGTTCAAGGAAAGAGTTTGTGTCCCTAATAATGAGGAGTTGAAGAGAGAAATCCTTACCGAAGCTCACAATACCTTGTATTCAGTACATCCGGGGACGACCAAGATGTTTAATGACTTGAAAAGACACTACTGGTGGCCCAACATGAGAAAGGATGTGGTCGAGTTTGTAGCCAAGTGTTTAACCTGTCAACAAGTGAAAGCTGAACATCAGAAACCTGCTGGTTTACTACAACCAATACGGATACCAGAGTGGAAATGGGAAGAGATTACTATGGATTTTGTAGTTGGATTGCCAAAGACTTCTAAACAACATGATGCTATCTGGGTTATAGTAGACCGATATACCAAATCAGCACACTTTCTTCCGGTACGCATGACTTATACTATGGATCAGTGGGCTGAATTATATGTTCAAGAGGTTGTTAGACTTCATGGAGTGCCAGTATCTATAATTTCAGACCGGGATGCTCGATTTACTTCATTGTTTTGGGAAAGTTTGCAGAGAGCATTGGGCACAAAATTGAAGTTTACTACGGCATATCACCCCCAATCTGATGGACAATCTGAAAGGACCATTCAAACTCTTGAAGATATGCTTCGAGCTTGTGTCCTAGATTTTCAAGGATCATGGGAGAAGTATTTGTGTCTGATAGAGTTTTCTTATAACAATAGCTTTCATGCAACGATTGGTGTAGCACCGTATGAAATGTTATATGGCAGAAAATGCAGATCACCAATTCATTGGGATGAAATGGGAGAAAGAAAGTATCTTGGTCCAGATCTGGTCAGAAGGACAACTGAAGCAGTAGAGAAGATAAGAAAAAGAATGTTAACTGCTCAGAGTAGGCAAAAGAGTTACGCTGATCGAAAGCGAAGAGATGTGGAGTTCAACATTGGGGACAAGGTATTTCTGAAAATTGCCCCTATGAAAGGAGCAATGAGGTTTGGAAAGAAAGGGAAGTTAAGCCCAAGATTTATTGGACCTTTTGAAGTATTGGAAAAGGTGGGAAAGGTAGCCTATAGACTGGCATTACCGCCATCACTGTCAAATGTCCACGATGTTTTTCATGTCTCATTATTAAGAAAATACGTTCCAGATCCTTCACATGTGCTAAACTACGAGCCAATAGAAGTTGAACAAGACCTAACATATGAAGAAAAACCAGTGAAAATTCTTGACAGAAAAGAGAAAGAGTTGAGAAATAAGAAGATTTCACTGGTTAAGGTCTTGTGGAGAAGTTCAAACATTGAGGAAATGACATGGGAACGGGAAGATGAAATGAGATCTAAATACCCAGAGCTATTTGGGTAAGAGAAATTTCGAGGACGAAATTTTTATAAGGTGTAGAGGATTGTAGCACCCACATTATTTTGATATATATAGCCAATAATCACATGATTGCATTGCATTACATATCATACAATATGTATAATTTGAGCATATGCATATTCTTATAAGTGTTTTCATGTATAAGTATAAAAGTTGTGTATGTGATGTCTATATGTATGCTCAATATTATTAACCTTGTGGCATTTGAGTTGTCTTTTATGGGTGTTTGATGTGCTCAAGATATAAGAAAGTATGAAAAATATGGACAAGGCATGGAATTAAGTGTTGAAAGTGAGATATAGAAGGCAAAATAGGTTAAGTAGTGGAAAATAGTACAATGTCGATTACTAGTATTTCGGTGTAAAATTGAGTATTTATGGATTTACCAAATGTAATCGAGGTAGGATTAAGGTCTCATTGATGATGTAAAAATGGTTTTAGAACCATTAGATCAATTCTTGATGGGAGGTATACATAATCAGTGGTATGGATGCAAAGTCAAAACGAGCTTAGCATAAGTGCGCTACGCTCGATCGGGTAAGCATAACTATTGGGTATGAAGTCATATGGACCTAAGGTTTGGTGTGAGTGTTTTACACATAAGGATAATAGGCCTAGCAGATGATTAAGTCGAAATTATTGAAGTGATAAGGTTTTCATAAGTCAAAAGGTGAAATGATGAGATGAAAGGTGTCAACTTTTGACAACAAGGCTAAATCATTGAAAATAAGGAATTTTCATCAAACCTTATCACTTTGCACGACCATTATTCTGAAAAACAGAGAGAAAAGAAAACCAAAAACCATTTCTTGGCTGGTTTGAAGAAATTCTAAGGAGATCCAAGTGAAAGCAAAGCCAAAGAAGTAGATTAAGCTTAGTTCTAGCCTTTTTATGGTAAGTTCTTGTACTTGGAAGTTAAACTATGTTTTTTGAATTTTTCTGAGAACTTATATATGGTGTTTTATCCTTTTTAAGATATTTCTTGGGGTTTCCAAGTGGTTTGAGGTTTAGAAAAGCTTGAAGAGATTGTTTTCGCCGAAAAGTTGCTCGGTAAGTGAAATTTTGTGTTTTATGAGGTTTTTGGGGTTCTTGGAGTACAAGAAGATTTTTGGTTATTTGATTGAGTTTATAAGAGAGTATATATGTTTATAAATGTTTGAATATATGTGGAGACTCATTTAATTTGGGTGATGATCTAGGAGATAAGAATTTTATCAAAATCGGTATATGATAACATTATGATGAATCATGTTGGTATTTGGGATATATGGTTATGGCAGGTTAATTGATGTTGATTATTGGTGTATTTTGATATTTGAGGATAGCTAAAATTAAGGGGAAACTCTGTCAAAATTTCCCCAAATGTCTAAGATAAATCTAATGCTCGATCTAGGTGGTTTAAGGCATTTTAGGCATGTTTTGGGTATGAAATTTGATATGAAGTCTTATGGGTATTTTTTAAATGAGAGTTCAATGTATTACTGCCATCATTATGATGAGAAATCCATGCTATTCTCAGGATAAGCACATCAATACCTAAGACATCACTT